>NC_086357.1:16381292-16553792 GCF_036324505.1 Eleginops maclovinus
TTTTATGGAGGTAGAGAAAACGTATCTGGGGGTTTGAACAGGCCTGGTTAGATCATGACGAAAGCAGGTTTAACTGAAGATGGGAAATATTCATTGTTTTCCCGAACAGCTCCTGGTTCAGAGAAAATCTCCCCAAACAACCCGGTTTCTCAGAAGATGTCTTAAAGTATCCAACTTAGTTTGTTTGCTGGATCAGACTCCACTCTCAGTTATGTTGCAGTTGAAATAAATGCTCCTTTCCCCCCAAACAGTACACAGGTGTCCTCTATTGTGTTGATTGCCTTCCTCCAGCTCCTGGATTAGCCCCTCCCTTTTGAATCAGCTAAGGGATATTTTCTATTGGTTTGTTTTTATTTTCTCTTTTGCTGCTACATGCCATTCATATTGTATAACACTATGTGGTGAAGGCTGGACTCAAAGGCTGACCTTACAGCATAACATGGAGATTCATTTGAACCTGAATTGACACTGTAAAGCCGGTAAGTCTACATTTGAAGTATGAAATTTTAGATGTGTTTACCAAAACATTTGGAAACACATTCCTTAATTTGACTACCTATTTTGATAGTAAAATACTGGGATTTTATGATGGCTATATATGATATATAACAAATGGCTTACAGATGTACACCTACATATTGACTTCCATAACACGTTTTGTCTTTGCAGTTCATACTTAAGATATTTGTTGTGGTGGAAAGTGAAACCTGTTAATGAAATAAGTTAATGTCCTATAATTTTACACTCAAAGTTGTATTGTAATAACTGATTCTGTTGCATTGTATTGTTTTAATAATGGTGGGTTATTACCTGGTGGTCACTCTGTCCTATTGGCATTTTATGAATCAGACTTAAGGATCCCAACCTTTTCAGGAACTCCTACTTGATTCACTTTAGGCTGCAATTATTAAGTTGATGAATGGATTGACATTAAACGATGTATTATGTCATTGTCCAAGCTTCTAGTTTAACTAGACCTCCTGGAACCGACTCAAGGGCCCGTAGATGTCCTTGAACCATACCTTTGGCAACCTTCTGCTAGCTTCAGCAAGGCAACACCCACTCCTCCTCTGTAGCTCCCTCTGCATCCTCCCCCCTGCTCTCCAGAGTCCGCTACCGCCAGGGCTCCCTACTTTAGTGAGGGACTGCTAAATCACAGCTGAGAAGAAACATTCTTCACATCTCAAGGAACTAAGCAAAACACGTGTGGTAGAATGCTGCGTTCACAGACACTACGCAATTGAAATGAAAAGACGCAAAACAGTTTTTCTCAAGACGACTAATTAAGGTAAATATCGATTCGTTTAGCTTGTTATGTTTTAGCAATATGACAAAACATAGTTCTTTAAAATTGCAAAACATTAATATGTTCATTTTTTCAGGATGCACTTGTTATTGTTCCAAAATATAGGCCTGCTGGTGAGTACTTCCATTTTTGTATTTACCTAGGTTTTCACTCCAGGATAGTTTTTTCAAAAGACGATCGTTAGTTTGTTGTGCATCGCCTCCCTTTATGAGTAAAGACAATGAGTTAAATGTTATTTTCTGTCCTTTAAAACCTAAAGCAAGGAGCTGAGCACAATATACCTTATTTTTCAGGCTTGTTTCCACAGCTTCATATCAGGTGAGTAACTTTCTATTTGTCATTGTAATTGAACACCAATTCACATTTCCCCTCACATGAAACTAAACAAATATCGTGTCATCAATAACACTGTCTTTATGTTCAGTCATTGTTTTTGTTAAACTGATGGCATGGTCACATTTGAGACCAGTAGGAGAATGTGCAAACATCTGATTGAATATTCTAATGATATAAATAGCAATCACATTTAAAATAGTCACTGGCACTAAACAACCTCATGGTCACTTTATAAGGTAAACCTGTTTAACAGCTGGCATACTGTAAGCCAATTATGCTGCAAAAGGCAATGTAATAAGGCATGTAGACATGGTAAAGATGATCTACTCAAGATCAAACCAAGCATCAGAAAATGATGAATGAAGGGGATCGAAGTGACTTTGAAATAGAAGTCTATGACAACAGGACTCTACTTTTCACTTGATTAATTAACTCGGTGAACATTTCCCTAATGAGTTGATATATCAATCAGTAGTTTCACGTCTCCTTCAAAATGTTCATTTTGAAAATTAAGGTCCTTTTTAGAGAAAGATGTTTTCTTTTGTAGATTTTCTCGAAATTTGATTAAACTGTGCACCCAATTTTGATTGAGATTTAATTTTAGCTTGTAAATGTGTATCATTTTACACTTAATGATCTGAACAGGATTACAATTTCTTTGGAATGTCAGTATGGCATCAAAACACTGTCTATTTTCTTATACTAATACATTCTTGGGGCTTTCTCCACTAGTTATTCTAATCGTCTTTTAACTTTTTTGAACAGCCTTCACACTGGAAACTAGAAATCATAAATTCGATGAGTCCTACTATGAGTATGTGGCTGATCGCCTGGAATGGAAAGATGCAGGGGAAATGTGTAACCAGCGCTCTGGGGTCTTAGCCACTGTCTCCAGCCCAGTAGAGAAGCAAGAGCTTACCAGCTTTTTAAAATCCTTGAACATCTCTCATCCTGTGTGGATTGCCAGAAAAGTCCAGACACATCCAGCAAGTAGGTTCAGTATGCTATTTGTATTTATATTAGCACCCTTTCTGTGTTGAATAATAATCTTATTCTTTTCTTGTCTAAGACCTCTTTCCGCTTTCTCACTGGGTAAACAAAAGTGTCATAAAATATGATATTATACTGAACTTTTGCTATACAACTCTCTTAGCCACAGTGAATTAATGTTACCAAGAGTTTACAGTAGGAACAGGACCACAAAGTGGAAATTTATGATTAGTTTCTATCCTTTCCGAGAGCTGTGGTTAGATTTTCCTTTAGTAATGCTTCTTTCTTCTCTCTGTGTTGGGTGAAACTGAAGGTTCCTCCAAGACCCTCATCCTGGAGTTCAGCGGGCGCTCGGAAAGGAAGCATGCCCGTCTCTTGCACAGATTCCCCTCCATGGATTCGGTGACTGTTTGCACCCGTCTTTGCTTCGATCCAAATTGCTTTGGAATTTCCACAATTTTTTCTTATTCCATCCCGTCATATATAAATGAGTTCCAGCTCCGCGTGAACCTGAGCCAGGGCAAACCGGTGCAGCTGGCTCTGCTGGTTCATGGCATTCATGGACCATACCGAGAAGCCTTCAACCACGATGACTCCTGGCACTCGGTCTGCGTTTCTTGGAGCCAGATTGATGGACGATGGGCCCTATTCACTGATGGCCGAGCGGAATCTAGGGGAGATGGCCTAAATTCTTCCAATATTGGCCCTGATGGTCTTTTCATTCTGGGACAGGAGCAGGACACCTTTGGAGGTTCATTTAAGAAGGATGAGTCATTCTCAGGGAGCATCACAGAGCTGCACATATGGGATCGAGTACTGAACAGCAGTGAAATCTACACTATGGAAAAGCAGTGTTCACCCATTTCCTCTGGGCTGGTGTTCAAGTGGAGTGGAGCAGCCATGGAAATAGAGACCTCCCTTACCAAGCTGTGGAAAGACGTGCCATGTCAAGGTACATTTGTTAAGATGCAGCATGAGTAGAGGGATAAGCTGAAGGGTTTCCAGAATCAAAGTATATTTGAATCACCAAGGACAGTTTACACGATAAAGACAGAAGAGACTTACATCTAGCTGAAAGGTCCAATCGGGCATTACTTTCAAATGTTGTTTACAGTTTAGATATTTTGGCAATGGGGCTGGTCGAGGTTGCTAGGAAGAAATAACAATCACATAGAGACCATTTGAAAGTCATTTTGAACTACACACTTTGCTGTTACATGCCATGATCTGAGCAGGCCTGAACACCACCCATCTGGCATTTGATGCAGGGTACAATTAATGCTGATAATTAATGTCAGATACAACTGAACACAAATCAGGTCTGTCTCTGTTTCATCTCCCTCAATGCCTACCCTGCTCGCAACTCTCCTATGAGATGCACTCTTTCTTGGTTTTGGTCATAAATGCATGGAAGACAAAACAGCTTCAAGTCCTTGCCTAACAAAAATAATTGTATCACTAAAACAAATTTTATTGGAATATAGAAACAGTTAGTTTGGAAAATACTAACAGTGATGTACACAAAAGAAGGTTAAGTAACACAACCATTACAAAATGACTTAAATGACTTAATTTAAATGACTTGGATTATGATCAGCTAAAAGCTTGATCAGTATATCCTGGCTTATCACTTTTGGAATTGTGGCATGCTTTGGAAATCGTACGTACACACGGTAAACAAACACACTCATGCACACACATACACACTGTTTTCCTTTTCAGCACTAAGCCTTTCTCGAAAGTTTAATACGAGTGAAGGAAAGAGGAAATCTGTCTCATGCTCTCCCCCTCCAATGAATAGGGACTGGTGACCAAGTTGTAATTGGCAAATGTTAGAGTTCCTAATGGTTCTTGTAAATGTTTTGTGAATCACGTCACTCAGAATCCCACCCTTCAGAACAAACCTCTCCCGCTCTGACATCATGCTCCCCGATGAGCAATGAGAACCCAGAACACTCACTCCGCCTCCTTGAACTGAACATTTAGAAAGCACAATGTTATAGTGACTCTTGAAGCAACATGTTTTTAACCACAACAAGGTTTTTAACTAAAAATATCAAGATTTACTTGTATCTAGGACAGACCTTACCACAACCGTGACTAAAATGTTTTTCAAACTTTAATTTAGTGTTATAAAAGCTTCAACCTCAGTATCAGATTTATTGTGAATAGATTTTCACAAACAAGTAATTTTGATAATGTTTTGATTCAAAAACAAATACAAAAAACAAGTTAAGTACTGTAGAATCAATAAACACAAATGTAGAATAGAGATATTTACAATAAAGTAATTGCTTTTGGCAATATGATAGCAGTATCCTCAACGAGACCATCATTTGTTTGCCAGAATGAGAAAACACTTTCTTGGATAATGTTAAAACGCACTGACAAATGATTTACTGTATTTACATTTTGAATGAGGGGGCGTTAGTTTAACATTAACATTATATGGAAATATTTTTCGGGGGGGGGGGGTTAATGAAGGAACATGTGATGTTTATTACATGTAATTATGATGTGAAATCATTGTGGAATAACATCTTGATGAGCTTTGACTCTGAGTTCGGAATAAATAAAGTGTTGCATTATTCACACTGCTGTGACTGACATGGCTTTCAGTCTAGATGTTTCCCTCTTTCATTCTCAGGAATGTTAACATTAAGAATAACCTTCACCATTTCCTTCACTTGGAAACTTTACAGTGTCGGGAAATTCTTTCTTGGATTCCCTCCTGGGCGGAAATTCTTTGCAGAATCAAACCATCTACGTTGAGGTCCAAAGGCTGGATCATGATGAGGATTGTGGCATCTTTGACCCTCTCATCAGGAACTCTAGCCTAGCCAAGTGTAAAGCCTCCAACAGTGCGGTCTGCAAGGTTAAGAAAGGTACTAATGTTTTCTTTTATTTATTCTTTTATGCTTTTTATTCTTGATGTAATTTCCTTATTTGCTCTGCAATAGCTTAAACTAAAAGAAAGATAAAATACAACATTTCCTTAATATTACCTTGCATTCAAATAGAATAGCCCTGTAAAGTATAACTATAATTAAGAATTTGTAAATGATTACCTTTTTAAATGTTAACATTTGTCAGCATAGCAGAAAACCTTGAATCTTTGGAAATGGCTGTAATAGATTGCATTTGTTGTTATATTTTGCAGAATTGCCAGATGGTTTCAGTTTACCAAAGACCCAGTTATTCAGCAGATTGAACAAAGATCCTCAGATCAAACCTGTGAGTTGGACACTTATCAGTTTGTGAAAAAAAACATCACCTTTGTTGTCTAGCAGGATTGATGCAGCTCAATAACTCGGAATACAGGGTACAGTTCTTCTTGCTATGGTAAAGAGATAAAAAAGATTTCACAACTTTCAACCACACAATATATTTCTATGATTAAAAGTTCCATTTAGGCTGTGTAGTGGAGGAAAGCATGGCAAAAATATAATACAAAAATTTAACTTTTTTACAGTTACTTTTCCATCACTGGATTTTTTATCGGGTAAAAATTCTGGTGAAAAGGATGTCGTTGATTCAGAGGAATGTAGTGTTTGATTGTACATAAACGCACTTCAACATTTGTATTCGTCCTCCTTCTCCTCAGGTGATTGTCGAGCTGAGTGGTAATAGCTCCTGGAACAGAGACCTGGCCCTGCTGCAGCAACTGACCCAGGCTGTTCTGCAAGAGGTGGAGGTGGGTGGCTCTCACCTCCTCACCTCCAGTGATGTACTTTACCTCACCCAGATGATAGAGAAGGACCTGGCTAGTTCTCACTCGGCTCGAGCTGATGCAGCAGAAGTCATGGTGTCCATTGCTACCAACTACCTTAAGGTGGCGAGTTTGATGCTGGATCCCGGCATGGCTACACAGTGGATGGGCTTGACAGAGGACTGGGTAAGAGGATGGCCGCGGTTGATCTGTTCTGGATAAGTTAACTCCCCAAAAATCTTCAAAGCTGAATTCATATTTTTTATAAACTCCCCCAAAAATTAAGTAGTCAATCACACAGCATAGGCCTCCCACTTGTTTATATGCATACTTGGTCCCATTTTACTGGATTAATCAAACATGTTTTTTTTCAACTTTTAACCCTGGAAGGTCATATTTTGTCTCCTTCAACAACCGTTGTTGTTGTTGTCTCTGTTTTTCTTGTACAGGTCAGCGTGGGACCATTTACTGTTGTCCAGAGCATTGACAGACTCACTGAAACTCTTGCAAACATTCTATCCGCTGAGAAAAGAGGCTTCACTCTTTCTACAAAGAATATAGGTAATAAGAGACATCTCACTACACATACATTTTTTATTGATAACCTGTCGGTGCTCAATTCAAAATACAGGTTATTCTGACTTTTTGAAGTTGTGTTCCATTCCTTAATCTCCTTGTATTTGCTGTGCTTACAGAATCAGGGAATGGTTTTTGATACACTTATTGGTCTACCATGTGTAATGTTATTGACCCAAACCTGGTAGCTCTTGGTTTATTATCACAGATTAATAAATAATATGCTTGTATTTCTTCTTTTGGTTTCTATTAATACTAATAATATCAATGTCTATTAATGTGCTTTCTTTGCTTCCAGATGTTTGCCTGACGTGGCAGAAGCTGACTGAAGACAGCCTTAGTCAAGTCTTCAAGCCATCTGCAGTCAGCTCTCACACTGCTGGCAGGAGTAGTCAGGATGAGCTGCTTATTCCTGACACTGAGCTCCACAGGATACACGCTCTGGGTAGGACACTCACACATACGCACACACACACACACACACACACACACACACACACACACACACACACACACACACACACACACACACACACACACACACACACACACACACACACACACACACACACACACACACACACACACACACAAAAAGGCACTTGTCATAGGGGCCACATGACAAGGAAAACATGCAGCCCTGAAAATGTTATTTTCAGTTGTATAATAGCATTTTATGCTCTTATAACAAGTGTAATACATGTTTTGTTTCCTAAACAACTGTCACATGTGACCATTTTTTCCTACTGCTGCAAAATGACACACAGTAGTTCAAAGTCGGAATCTGTGTCCCAATGCTACGTACCAATGCCGCTCAACATGAACTGTTCACTCTTGCTGGCTTGACATTTGTTGGTATTTTTTCTTTTGTATTTAAGATGCATTAGCTGCACTATTTAATGTACATTGGTGCGTCACTTTTCAGCTCATTCATACAATCAAAGTAAAATATATAATGCATACACCATTGTTGCCTCCATCTTATGGCTCAAGAATGTTAGAAAATAGCCTGTGTGCTCCACATCATTCAAGCACTTGTAGATTTGAATTTTTAAAACACATATACTAATCTTACTTACAAAACTATCTTTGAGTCACATTTAAATTGCACTTGATGTCTTTAAATGATTAAAACAAAATAACAAGCAGGGCATTAGCAGGGCATTAGCAACGCAACCATCCACCAAGGCCTTTTCCATAAGTGAAAAATAGTGAGTGTTTCTGCCCAAAAGTGTTCCAGCATATGAAACTGTTGGGACTTTAAAATATTAATACAACCGACAATTATTAAAAGACATTTTGGAAACAGGACTTGGTTAAAATGTTCTCCTTGTTTTAATTTAACTGTGTATTTGCATAAGGCACCTGTAATGCATCAATGTGTAAAAGTGGTGTTTGAAGTGAACACTGAAGTGTTGGTGCAATATTTAATTCAATTATTTATTGTTTGATAAATCGACTTTGCTTCTCACCTCTCTTTAAATAGGATATGAGGAAGTGATGTTTATACATACCCACTACAGCCGTTTGAGTGAGATTGTGGCTGAATCACAGGAGCCATCACAGAGTCACCAGGAGAATGTGAAAAGGTTATTAGTGTTTTGTCTTATGTTATGTTCTTTATTTTGTCCCAAGCCCTTTACTCTGAGAATAGGTAAGTTAAACCACATACAAACAAATCCAAAATGTAACTTATCCTAGTTTCAACTAAATAAGCTAAAATATTGCTTTTAATCTAATAACTTTGAAAGAGTGAGCATAGGTTGATACCAGTTGTTTGTATTTCTCTATTTATTTCATTTAAATCGCAAGATAGGTGTAAGTGGTAACCATTTTCTGTTTTCCCAGAATTCACCCCGGTCACCTGGCTTCTGCTGTCGTATCAGCCACTGTGCGTGATGCCTTCAAAGGCCAAACCATCCCTGTGGCCCTCAAGTACACCCTTTCCTCCTCACATGTGGTACAGTCCATTGTTCTTGGGAGTGTCAAGCAGTATTATTATTAGGCTCACTGTATCGAGCACAGATTTTATATGTTTGAACTCATCTGATTGTTAAGATTACGTTATGTAAATCATTTATACTGTATGTTGTAAATGAGTTTAAAGAATGCTAAATTCTGGTTCTGGCAATTCCCACTTAAGCTCAATTAAACTAAACTCACCAAATGCAACGTGTCACTCCGCAAGAATTTTCATCTCCCAGCAAGCAGCACATGTTTTTTATCCATGTCGCTTTTGGCTGGCTGGAGTCCAAGGTAATATATTCAAAGAGAAAGAAAACAAGTGCAAACATGCGTTTCTGGTTCTAGGTGGAGTATTCACTGCGAGTTAGTCCCGTTTGTGCCTTTTGGAATTTCAGCTTGTTGTAAGTTTGTCCAACAACACAGACACATTAAAAAATGTATTATAGCAATAGAGACTGAGGCTAATGTTAAGACATAATTGTTTACTATTCATTTCTAGTACATATTTCACTTCTTTGATGTTGTGTATTTTAATGTTGAACACACCAAACAAATAAATAATGTACCCAAGACTTGAATTTTAATTACCTTATATATGTTAATAATTTCTTAGTTTCTAAACTAACTGATGAGGTTTGTCTGTTCTTATGTGTTTTCTTGTTCAGGCATAATCAAACCAGTAGCTGGTCCAGTGATGGTTGCATGGTCACCTTTGCTGGCTCTGGGGTCACTTCCTGTCTGTGTAACCACACAACCAACTTTGCAGTGCTGATGAATTACCTGGAGTCAAAGGTAACTTTGACTATTATATATATATATAGATATATATATATATCTATATATATACTATACTATATATAACTATTGTTTTGTGATGGAGTAAGATAAATCATATATGTTGAAAAGCATTTATACCTGAAATTGCACACGTGGTTAAGGATTTAAATACTGTAACATTTAATTGTTGCTTTTTCCCTCATACGGGACACATTATTAATATCTAAATCTAAATGTTGCTATTCTGGAATCTAAATCAAGGCTTTCATTCAAAAAAACGTGGATTGTATTTGTAGTACACAATTTTAACCACAAGGTGTCACTCCCAGAGTGCATATCCTTGTGAAAAAATGCATTGGTCAAACTACAGTTTGTCATCTGACAATCCAGATCACATAAATGTAGTAAAATGCACAAAGAACTAAACTTTCAGCACCTTTTTTATAAATTGTACATTTATGGCATTAAGCTGTTATACAAGTTATGCTATTTAAATGTCCCTTCTGTGGGACGAATAAAGGTATTCTGATTCTATGAGGTATTTCAGTGTCTTTTAGAAGGCATCAGATTGATCAAACCTTTGATTTTAAAACACCTTCTTCCTCTCTCTCCCTTTCTCACTACAAAAATTCCCTTTTATCCCAGTGGAGTCCTGAGGAAGAGCTTATTTTGACCAAGCTGACGTTCATCGGTGCGGGTGCATCTCTGTGTGCGCTGGTGGTCACCTTGATGCTTTTCACTGTGCTGGAGTGAGTAAATGATTTTCCTATCCAGCTTACCTGCGATGCAGCATATCTGCTTAGTTTCTGTCTGTTCGAACCACCATCTATAAGACTCTGCCTCTCAGCTCTTATTTTGTGTTCCTAAATGCGTTAAGCGTGTGTGTGTAAATTCAGATTTAAATGATTGAAAGCAAGAGTTGATTCACAACCAATGACTCATACTGTTTTTGACACTGACATTATTTATACATTAGGTCTATATTTAGAATGTAATTCTAACTCTGATCTTATTGCATCAATAACATTTAAATGAATATAAATAATTGCTTGCTGTCAGCCATATTGTAAATACACTTCTCTCTTTGTATGGATAGGTTTATCATTTATTTCTTCAACTTAGGTATAATAAAATAACAAAGTCATAATTCCACTGTCGTCTTTTGGATCTCCTTCTGGGCTTTTGATGTGACACTATCGAGCGCACACTTAAAAGGAGAGAGATAACTTATTGTTTTTGTATTGCTCATTTTCTGTTCCTCAGGCTGCTATGAGTATTGACGAGTATTGTCTACATGTGAGTCCACTCTGAAGGTTTATGGCCGCATTTTGCAGCCGTTAATTAACATTAGGGTCACCGAGGGATCACAATCAACTGGAGAGGAGCTGCCCTGACAATTTATGACTGTCCGGAATCTGAGAGTGCAGCCATGCATTTCACACACGTGCTGGTGTATGATGTACATTTGCGTACTTAATACAGCATCAACCCACTCCTACACACAGACAAAGTAGAGGTACCGTTGTCCATAGATGGATGTGTAATCACACCATGAAATTATGGTGGTTGCAGGCAGTGATGCAGATGTGAATTAAGGCTAAATAGGCTGAACCAATCAGGAGGTAATGAGAGGTTTCATTAGAGGGTTCATTTATCTCTCTTAACCACATTCAGGTATCCACTTCATTTATGTTACCTGAAATGGAATTATTTAACTTACTAAGCCAGCTGAAGAAAATATGTCTTGATATTAGATGGCACGATGCACATTTTTCTGTTTCAGAAAAGTAAAGTCAAAATGATAAAACATTTCTTTAACTGATGTCTTATTTTGTATTTGTTTTACCAACTCTCTGCTGATCCTGCTGCCCTTATCAGAAAAACAAAACAAAAACCCTGAACTTTTAAGTGGAAAGAAAAAGCAATTGTTATGTTAAAAGTGTACATTACATTAAGCATTATTATAATTGATATGATAAAAGGTCAACACCTGGCGTTTTCGTATAGATACAAGAGTGCCACATTTGACTACCACCAAGGTAAAGTTCCCAAAACAATTTACTATTCCTTAAAATGTACCCTTTATTTATTTCATCCCTAGTATCCCCAAGTCTGACAGGACGTCTATCCATAAGAACCTGTTCATTGCTCTGATCTGCGCCCAGGTCATCCTACTCTGCAGCGGCTCTGCCATCCACAACAAGGTACAGGCACCTGACTTAGTGTTTTATATAGTAGTAATATTATGGATCAGACAAAGTTTGCATGAAACATCATGAGTCCTAACACATTTATTCACTATCCATGGCATTTATAGTTCAAGCTTTTTGTAGAATATGATTTTTGAGCTTTTCTCTACCATCTCTACAGCCCTGTGTTTTAATAGCTTCCTTAATGAGACTTGAAATCTAAATCCATACTGGGATCCAGGTGAAACAAATTCTTTGGCATTGGATCTTACATAAGTGGCCACTAATGTTGCATCCATCAGCTAGAACACATGGTTCAGTGTCTCAATAGTCACCCAATGGCCTGTAGTTGGTTTGACCCCTGGTCCTTTGACCCCAGGTCATGTCAGGGTGGGCTATACCCCTGGGGGCAGCTGCCCGCTTGTTGGAAATTCATCAAGTGGTTTCATTATGTATGGGTTATATATATATATATATATATATATATATATATATATATATATATATATATATATATATATATATATATATATATATATATATATATATATATATATATATATATATATATATATATATATATATGATGATTAATGACCATCAGAAGGGTCATTTTTCAGCTTTTAACAAGGTTTTTAACACATGCTTTCAAATGGATTCCAATCCAGAGCCTGGAGGGCTTTAGTGTTTTGCTAAAGAAAGTACAATATATTGTTGTTTCATGATATAGTTGCATCGAATAAATATGATATATGAATGGATTGTATTGTCTTCCAAATCGTTCAACCAATTAAATTGTTCTTTCCCTTTTTTCGCTTGTTTTAATATTTTTTGAGGATAACATTTGATATTGTGCATCATAAACTAAATAAATAAAATAAAATATATATATTTCTTTTCATTTATTGATGTTGGATTAGAATTAATACAACATATTTCCTAAAGAATCCCTTAGTTTATCCACACTAAAATATTTGACATTCAAAATGAGATACAAATGGTATAAATGAGATATTAGTGACGCCCGGTCACCTCATTCATCATCAACGGCCGTGAGCTGCCCGTTTAACCTCTGACCATCTTTACCTCTGTTTGTGTTTGTTTCAAGACAGAAGCCTTGAAATGTAAAATGCTTCACATCCACTCTTCTGTATTTGGATATTGAATTGATTTGGAAGTTTCAAATGAGTAATTGGCATTTATTCATTTTTTGTCTGGAGTTGTTAGATTTGCCCTTTTTTTTTCTACTGTTTCAGTTAAGATCCAAATCTGAATGTTTGAAATTTGATTTGTCTGCATGCTGATTATAGGTGGCGTGTACACTTGTGGCAGCACTGCTCCATCTCTTCTTCATGGCAGCCTTTAGCTGGATGTTGGTGGAAGGACTGCTGCTCTGGAGCAAGGTGGTCGCAATCAACCTAAGCGAGGAGCGTCACATGAAGTATTACTATCTCATCGGCTGGGGTACATCACTCTCATCCCTCATGCAGTGAATGTCTAGGACTGTGTCAAGGATATTGTAAAGTTATGAACGTAAAACCAGTTAGATTGCCCTTTTTTTAAGTTATGTTTTTCTTTATATTGACATGAAACTGATGATAAACATTTATTTAATATACCATATGTGTGGGAAATATAATATAACACTTGGAAACTATAATATTTGTTGCCTAATGTTTATGAGCATCACAATGGTAATTTGTTCCACTCACTCCCTCTTCCTAATTATCTTTGTTTTTTTTAATACTTTTATTTCCTTGCTTGATTCTCAACATCCTCTCTCTTTTTTATTTTCATTTTATTCTGCTCCCTCCTTTCAGGTCTGCCAGTGCTGATAGTCACCATCACGCTTGCATCAGCCTCAGGCAAATACTCAGCCGACGGCTACTGTTGGCTCAGTGTCCAGAATGGTGTTATATGGGGCTTTGCTGGACCTGTCATCTTCATCATCATGGTCAGAATTAAATCCTAGTCATACCATGTATTCTCTTTCACAAAAGTACAAAATACAAGGCACATACAGCCAATGTGTACTTGTAATTATTTCCTGCAGTGCCCCACACTAGGTTTGTAAGCTGATGTTACGACGACACAATGTTTAGATTTTTTGAACAACAGTCTTTTAGTATATGTGTCTGTTTTTTATTTCCTCTCCCACAATCTCAAACCCCTAAATATGTCAACATGCATTTCGCTCTTCCATATCTTTTTTCTCTTTGTTCGTTTCTGCTCATTTCTTATTTCTAAATTCTTTCTTTCATTTTCAGGTGAATGTCTTGGTGCTGACCCGGGTGGTGATCATCACCATCTCCACAGCTAAGAGAAGGTCCATCATGTTGGCCATGGGCACCAGTCCTGTGGAACAAGCCTATGAGCAGATCAGGTATAAACCACAAGGAGGCGCAATTTGTCCTCTTTTTTTAAAGATTATTCGCACAACCACAGGCCTTGGAGCAGACAAGCTTTAGTCAATGGGCATCAAATAAAAAGCAGCTGGAAGATTTTATATCGGATTTGTCATTTTACAAAAGTGAGTCTCATTTATCAAACTATAAAGAATACATCTTGAATGGATTGCATTGCTTTTCATATTAAAAGGCTTCAATCTTTGGCCACTTTAAATGTTTTGAATATATACAGTCTTTGTGTTCTGGTGTCTTTAAGTGGTGACAGGATACAAAAACATTCAGATATGAGTAGCCCAATGTCTGAAACCTCACATGAAAACAGTTTATTAATTGGAGATTTTAATTATCATACTGAATTAATTGTAAGGATAAGAGCAATAGACATTGTCGTGATGTTAAAAAAATTACTTTGAAGATGGATTTTAGGGGGAACCTCTGAGTTGAGCTGAATTTGCTGAATTTAGCAGCATTTAAACTGTCCGTCCAGAAAACCATACTGATTAAACCCCAAGTAAAATATTGATTGTATGACATTACCTCTAAAATATTTGTATAAAATTGTGTGGGATGCAATATTTATATACATTTTTATATTATGATATATTTTCATCATGTAACACTAGCTGCAAAATAAATATGATTCTAGTTTTGTGTTTGCAATATTTCATGAAAGGCATATTTTTAAAAAATGATGTTAAAGTGTTTGTGTTTGTTCACTACCTCAGCACACTCACTCACAGAAGGTGCTTTATGAATGTTCTCAAAGCAGGCCTTGAACCATTTGGCACCCCTGGGTGGCAGCCGTTTTGGAAACTCAAACACATTCCTCCGCTGAATAAACTAGGGCTTGCCGCCCGCCATGTCACACACACACACACAAACACACACACAGCTGGTGCGGTTTGGCAGGCACCTGAGCGGGAAGATAATTCCACTCTAAACAGAATTAAAGCGGATTTAAGGTGGGAAGTTGTCACCCCATGAGCCTTTCCAGCCGCTCAGCGTTGTATATGGAAAAAGCAGCCTGCCAAAGCTGCCCTTTTTGCAAAAAAAGAACTGAAAAGTCAAGAATCCCCAAGTGTTGCTTAGGGCAACCAGGGAGGAAGTACAGTTTTTATGAAACTCGGAAAACTTATGAAATTGTATTGTTTCTGGTGTGGTGTAAGTTAATCTCCTTCAGTTGATCAAACAGTTGGGAGTTGAAATTGTGGGTGCTTGATATTAATTGTGTGTGTGTGTGTGTGTGTGTGTGTGTGTGTGTGTGTGTGTGTGTGTGTGTGTGTGTGTGTGTGTGTGTGTGTGTGTGTGTGTGTGTGTGTGTGTGTGTGTGTGTGTGTGTGTGTGTGTGTGTGTGTGTGTGTGTGTGTGTGTGTGTGTGTGTGTGTGTGTGTGTGTCTGTTTGCCTGAGCAGGGCTGCAGTGAAAGCCATTTTGGTGTTGCTGCCTATCCTCGGATTGACATGGCTGTGTGGTGTCTTGGTGCCTTTCTCCATTGTCATGGCCTACATCTTCATCCTTCTTAACTCCCTGCAGGTACACACACACACACACACACACACACACACCACATTTTGACCCCAAATGCACGAATATAACATTTTTTTCGAAATAATCAAGCATATAATCTGTTATGTTGGGTTGCCTCAACACCAAAGTAATTGAATCATTTATGTTAATTTACTAAAAAAATATCAAAAACTACCGAATCAAAAAGACAAATTGTGTTTCCAAATGTCAATATAATTCCGATTGCTATTTCCCCCAAATTATGACAGGGTTTTGAAATATCTGAATCCAAGCATGCATCCGTCTCTCTCAGATGAAGCACTGATGGCAGAAGAAATGCAATTAGTTTTTTTTGCAATCTAAAGATTTTTAATAATATAAAAAATGTAAGCGTAAATAATGCAGCAACTAAAACTTATGAGCAACTTTGAATAAACTTGATCAGTTTATAGATATTAAAATGTTTTGTTTTTCTTCAATGAAAAACAGAAAGGTTTTCCATTTATATATTGTAATTCCTTCCTTTCTCGTGGTGAGACTACACATACTGTCAAGGTTTTTATTTGTCATTGACAAGGTTAAAGGAGAAAAAGGAGCCTTGGTCTGGCTTGTGTTAAGCATGTGTTTTGTTTTAACAAGGAAAGTTGATTTGTATTGCTTGTTTGATTATTTCTTCTTCATATATTCAGAGGTCAGCATATTTGTTGCTTATCAGTATTTAGCTTCTGCTTTTAGTGCTTTAACTTATCGGGTCGTTCTGTCAAACATTTTGGGAAAGCAATACGTTTTGTAGGCCCTGCATAAATATACATATACAAATTATTTGAAGAGCAGTATACCTGTGGGCATCACATCTCCTTTTGAAAATGGCCCCAACGAGAAATATTGGTTTTCACATGGAAACCAACCTTTGTTGCCTATCTTCCCACTGCACTGCGGTGATGGAGGAGAAGTAGTGGATAAACATAATTCTCTGACTGCGGCATGAAGCCCCACATTACTCAGCTTCCCCAGCATGTTCAGATTCCCCGCTGCAATTTGTAGTTGTTTTTTAATCAGCTGTATGTTTAATTGAGCTGTATATTTAACTAGAAAATCAATAGAGGTTTTAGCTGCAGTCTGATCATTAAGGCCCCTTGGTTGCCATAAATAGTTTCTGTTTCCTTCTCATATCTAATTATTTTCTTCCATGTCGACAATAATTAATACTGAAGGGTTTTCTCTGCTTTTATTATATGACTTCACTTGTTCACATATTAACACAAATTATCGATTTTTATTGTGCTTCCTGCACAAGCTTGTGTTCATTCAGCTTTCCACCTGTCTGTCATCATTTATTCTGTTTGTCTATAGGGCTATCACCATTCGTCATTCTGCCTATCTGTTTGTTCGGGCATTTTAATTGTAAGCATACCAGCCGTGTTCCTTTATCCTTATCCTTTCTCACTATGTATTCTGGTACTCACAACATGTGTCATAATTCTGACAAATTGCAAATCAAATTATGTTATTTATATTGTTTGAGAAGTAAGGAAGATGGTGATGGTTCTTGCACCTGTGGCTTTGTTTTAACTCGTCAAATATCTCCTTTGCAGCACTACATTAACAAACCGATCCTAAGAGAATACCACCAGTGATAAGTTCTACCCCTTTTGCATGGTGTTGCATTTCAATTTATGGTGTTGTATGCTGCACCGGCAATAACATGACAATTCATTCAATTCAAAAACTTAAAATAACCCAGATCCTTTGACATGTGTTTTGTGTGTGTGTTGACTGGGTTTCTGGGTAGCTGCAGGAGGCCTCTAGTTATACCCGACGCCTCTGACACAACCAAGTTACAAAGCGTCTTTAATAAACCACAAACAGGTCAGGACACAACAGACACCCTACAGGGCACCAAGCTGTTCCAGTGACACACTCTGTTGACCCCACTGCTCTCTGCTCTGCATGGGGTGTAGCGACACTTGTAAGGGCAATCCTCAAAATCCTCTGCAGCTCTAAATGTCCATCCATCCATCTTGAGTTAGAGCACTTACTGCTGTGCTGTGGCTTTGTTTCTGTTCAGTCATTGAAATAGTGTGGGCATGATTGTAACATTATCCTTGGATTTGATGGCTTTTTATTTGTTGACGGGCATACCGTATCTCCTCATATTGTTTGCAGGCCCCTGAATTTAGTTAAATATGTTGTCAGACTTTATGATATCAGCAAATATCATATTGCTTTTTGAAATATTACATTTAATATTGTATCTGGGTGAAAATTGTGATTTAGAGTGAAATATGTTGTTTGGATTGCACAGGAAGTCACGCATGTAAAACCTTTTTATTCAGTAAAATATCTCAAAGTCCAAAGTGAAATGTCTGCTATGGGATAGATGGCTATGAATTATGCAGAAACTTATGGCCTCTGTCAGGATTCTGAATATCCTTAATACTAAAATTGGTGATCCCCTGACCTTTACCCGTTGTTCCAAGGGTAAAATACATTTTTTACCCCTTGTAACAACGGGTCCATCCATCTAGACACTATTGAATGTCTGAATAGATTGCAGTGAAATTAAATAGACACATTTATGGTCCACAGCAGATAAGTCATAACAATGTTGATCCTCTAATTCATTAATATAATAACATTATCATTTTAATCATAAAAGCAAGTGTTGAGGATTCAGTACATTAATTAGAACCTGCATTACAACAGAAGACGGTGTTCAATGCCGCTGATCCCTTTGGGAGGGAGAACACAGTTAAACATGGCGGCTCTATAATGGCTACTCATAAAGATGATGAAATGTGTAAAAGCCTTAACAACAATACATGCTAAACCTGAACTGGGAGGCAGGAGATAAAAATAAAATACAAAAATAAAAAATGCTCAAGTTTTTTAGGAAATCGTTTTTTATTTGCAGCCGTTGTATTTTCAATGGTGGCAGGCAAAGCAACATAAAGCTTAAGCGGCAAGCCTTTACTGTTAAATCAATAAAACAGATAATGTTGACAAGCCTTTTTCATTGCACTCCCTCAAGCCCTCCTCAAGCCCTCCCTTCTCCTCTTTCCCCTTTCTCCTGACCACACTTTCTGAAGTGCCTTTGCTGTTGGTGTTATTTTTCTCAATAGAGACCAGGCCTTTCAAACAAACACACTGAAGTCCTAACTAACATGCATGTCTTCTGCACTCATCTCAGCACCCAAGGCTTTTGATTTGTACTTTTCTTTCATTAACTGGCAGCCATTATGCTCCGTTTGAGTGAGGTAGCATCCTCCATAAACATGTATCTTTAACACTTTATCAGCACTACATCACTCATGCACAGAAGTTGTTTATGTTGATTTGTGGCTTTGACAAAACCAGAAATCGCACACAGCATGTTTTCGAACTCCTGTGACGGTTATTATGAACCATTTTAATTGTTTTTCTATTTATTATATCATGCATCTTTTAAAATGAGTGGGTTTCAAAAGGTCTATGCTAGAAATATTTTTAATTTCTTGCTCAAATTCAAGCAAGATTTTCAAAAACACCTAGCTGTAATAATGTATTTGCGTTGGACAGCAACTGGGGGTGAGTTTTGATTAGATATGCTGTTCCTCTCAGTAGATTCTAACTTCCTACTCTGAGCTAGTAGTTTTTTATGAACATCTTGACCATAAATACAGGCATGCCTCATCTGCTTCCCTATCAAGCTAGAGATAAATAGCATGGGGTGCTGCTGCTTCTGTTTGTGTGTGTGCGTGTGCGTGAGGGATAGAGAAGAGGGACGGGGGTCTCTTTTGGTAGCCCATAAATCGCTCCACCCTTTGTCATCCAATCTCTGGGCAATGTCATTCAAACCCCGCACTATCCATTACCTGGGTATAATAGGCTCCTGGCCATGCAGTGTCCATCTTATTATTAGGCTATAACTTTAAACTATCAATAACTTTGAGCTGCGGAGGGACAAGGTGGGGGGGGGGGACAAAAGAGGAGAGGGAGAAAACAAAGTAGAGAGGTGAAGGAAGTTAGGGAGTCGTAAGAAAACATGTTAGGGTAACTATCATTGTCCGCAAGATGTTGAGCGTGGTTTGTTTGGGTAACTTTTCAAGCAAGTTATTTGTCAAGACTGTTTCTTTTTGCTTCTGTTATGTCAGTTTGCCACCTGAGGAGGGCAACCCTGTGCCTTGTCATTAGAGTGTAGAAATACAGAGAAATCAATAAGTGAATTTATCCCAGCCATTTTATTCATATCAAATTAAGGGCTTTTATATGCCAGCAACTGATGACAATATCTTTTTCATATTTCTTATGAATTGAAAAGACTGGCGAGCGGTAATGATATTTTACAGTCAATCAGTAAAGCTTTAGAATTTTATTTTATCATTTCACTCACGGGTTAAATGTAACTTAACCCTGTAAGCAAAAGAAACTGAATATGTCTACGAAATATTGAGTGACTGTTTAATACTTTATTGGTAATTCAGAACAGGAAGTAAATTGCAGCCGGTGCTGACCCGTCATCACTTGCTAAAATGACCAGCTTGAAGTAGTAACAATATTTTAATAACCTAAATGTGAAAGAGCAGCTCTGTTTCAGGTATATTAAAGACATTTAGAAAACGTTTAAAAACTCCCACATTTGATAAATTAGTGTAATTATTTTACACACCATCGAAAATTCCCTCTTTTTAAAGTACACATTTTTGCATTATAGTTTGTTTCATATTGCATTATTTCTATTTTACATGAGTGTTTCTGTTATCACAAGTAGAACATGGGGATTTAAATAATGGACATATTTACATCTGACCATTTTAAGCCATATTAAACACCCAAGACATATTGGGTGGAGAAGCAGCATTTTCACCCAAGGCATAGTCTCAATGCAAATGATTGCTTCATTATGAATATTTTTTTTTCCATTGAAACAAATGCATAACCCCCTTCTTCAATAATATACACTCACACACTTGGCTAGTGGAGCATGACATGAGAATGTATCCAAGATATAGATATGATCAATACAGTGTTGCTCTGCTTATTGATTTTTGCCACATGGGAGATTTGTTGTGTGAGTAAGCAACGCTTTTACAGCATCAGAAGTGATTGTTTGAGAGGGGGGGATTATTTCTTTTTTTTTCGCATTTGGCTCAATATTGTATCTGTACTACTGGTGTAAGTGGTTCTATTCCCAGTTTAACCAAGTAAAACGCTCAGATTGATGAAGTAATTTATTAGTCTTTTATTAAATATTTCATAATACCAGCAATGCAAGCCACCCTCTAATATCACTTACCATGGATTGGAAAATTTGATTCAATATGAGCTTTAAACATTTAGCATGTCATTCAGTTTAATTGACATACTTTATTTTTGTTGGGTGATCATATAATATTAAACAGCAGACTTGTATTATGATGATCAATCATATTGTGATATTGCTTTAACTCTTCTCGAAATTACTCATTTGGAGCACACAATCAATTATGTCACTGACATTTTCTGTTTCTTTTCTGATGGGTTGGTCACCCTGTTTTAAGAGCTGATTCACTAACTTGATGAAATGTTGGTCCGTCTGAACCCTCAGAAGTTTTTCCACAATATACACATTTGAGTAAATGGATCCAGGTTATCGCATGGCATGAATCAACTCCAAAACATAAACATCAGTATCAGCCTTCCAAAACCAGCACATTTTGAATTTTAATTATTGTTATAGTATTAGTTTGAAATGTATTTACTCATATCTGTATCAGTGTAATACAAACCACAGCCGATCAAATTTGAAATTAGACCACGATCAGAATAATTGCAACTGTTAAGTAATCGTTTTGTCCCTACAGAGGTATAATCGTGGTTTTCACATTGAATTTTACACATATTTTATATAATCAGAGCTTTGCCAGGCCTGTGTCAAAAGTGGGTAATTATATTTAGTTACACACAAAAAATGCAGTTAGACATATTTTCAGTTGATCACATTAAACAATAATGCATTTTAGATAACATGATCAACTGTATTGACATTTTAAAACATTACATTACTGCAGTTAAGTTTTTCCTGTAAGGTACATTTTGTGTGGATTTCTTCATGTTAACTATATATTTACAATTGATAATAATGTACCACAAATTTTAGGATGTATTCCCAAAACATTTTCACATGTGTAAAAGCAAGGCAGTGATCTGTTCTGATGTATGATATTGTTGTAGTCTTCTGATAGTCGAATTCTGCGACAGAGTACACATAAAACATCTGTGATTGAGGCCTGATGATTTTTACGGGGAGCTCTTATTTAGGTATTTAGGCCTAACAGGAGGCGGTCTAGAGTGAAAACTTTCCTATATACTGTAAGTGGGAGAAAGTGTGCCCTTAATATTACCTTGAGTCAACCTGCAGTTTGAGGCTCTTGTAAAAGCCAGAGTAAAACCATCTCCATCCTTGTTGTTGATCCAGAAGACAAAATAAATCACATTTAAGTGGATCCATATTGGGGTCTCTGTTTTGCCTAACACAGTCACTTATTAATCAGGTGTGATTTGCTGTTGTTGCTGTCTCGTAGCAGGGAGGTTTGTGCCTTCTAAAACGCTAGTGAAAAATATTCACCCTACAAATTATAATTTCTATCTTGACTTTATCCCTAACCCCATAGTGTCCAATATTGAATTAGAGAGCATTCACTGTTAAATTTGCCAAGTAAATAAAAACTGCAACAGAAAAAAAACTGCAGAGCAAAAAAAGCTGAGTAAACCGGTGAGGGAAAAGAGCTTTTGGCCGGCCTGTGCTGAGCATGAACCAAAAGTATGTCTGTGTCCATGCGTGATCATGCACCTCCAATCTTACGAAGACCAGCTTGAATTGATGTCATGCCCTCATAAGTATTGTAAGTGTGTGTATGTGTGCATGTGTGTGTGTTCATATTGTGTGTAACCACTTGTCACCACTACCCACAACCCCCTACAGACAGGAGTTGGAGCTATTTTAATTTCTCATTTGGCAGAAGAAACAAAAACACCAGAACTTGGATCTAGTTTCCCAGTCAGTCATCTCCAGTCCTCTCATCTGGACACACACAACGGCCCATTCAAAGCCACATTTTTCCTTTCCTGCTTCCCCTCCCTAGCTGTTTTTTGCTGCTATGCAATGTTTTAAGTGAGGGCTCACATTTTTTTAAGGATTGAATATATTGATAATATTTTGCACATAATTAGTTCCATTTTTTAATGTTATTTGTAATATGACAAGGATTTCATCAGGAGGAAGTAGGTAATATAAATGAGCATTTATTTGTATCTTTGTACCTTTTCTTTTAAATTAATTTAAACCTAATTTTCTTTAAGGTAAGAAGCTGCCTCAATTCCAACTCACTGGCAGGAGGAATATGCTTACAGTCAATTAACAAGATATACAACAACAAAAGCGAGACAACAATTAACATGAAACATTAAATGATAGAAGTTCACATTTAAAAACAAAGATCCCAGGGTGTAGTTAACGATGACTTGTTGAGAGCTAAAAATTAAATTTGGCTCATGGCATTTTTTTTAATGAAAGTTGGAATTTGGATTTAACCTATTTAAAAAATGTAAAGTATTATACAATGTATAATTTTGATATGAAATCCATTCTGATTTTTTACAAAGATTTGTTTAAATTTGTCCATAAAGCTACTACAGAAGGAGAGAAATATATATATACATTTAAAAAAAACATCAGACCTTATATCAGTAAAACCTTGGCTATAACCCAGTCCTTGCCGCCTACTCATGCACTGTCCATGTTTACATGCACATACAGGGACACGTGTAGGAGCATACACACGCACACATGGAAAACCTTTCACCGGTCAAATTAAGGAGGGAAATGTTTTTCATTTTGGATTGTTAAAGAAAGCAGGAACCATATTCCCTCAACGTTCTCATGAGAGTGGGCTGTATCTCACATCACTCGCCATCTCTCCCAGTGGAGTGGAGTTTACTGGAAATACTGGGACAGTAAGCTCTGGATGATATCTTTTTCAAAAGCAAAGAAAGAACTATTTGCCTTTTTCTTTTTACATTATTCATGTTGACTTCTACTCTGACAAAATGAAAAAACAGAAGTAATAATTTGTAATCCTTGGCTGATAAAATAATATTTATTAAAGGAAATACTGTATTTTATATTACTAATTGATTTAAAATAGTTTGTACATTTTTTTTATTGAAAAAACAGCACTAAAATAACTTAGAATAAATACTATTTCATATAACACGCATTCTATTGCACTGAAAGTGCCTTTAATTACACACTAAACAAATATATATATTAAGTTATACATTTAAAATGTGACTAAATGATAACAAACAATGCTATAAGACAAACATACTCACAAGTCTTTGCCTTAGAAATTAGAAAAAAAAAACACATGCAAGGGTGATGAAAACTTTTGAGTTAATGTAGTCATAGGTAAAATCATGGAGATTTATTTATAAATCCATATTTTAATTAGTGTCTTGTATAATTATGAGGTGGAGTTGAAAAACAAACAAATAAATGCACGACACGATTGTTTGCATTCCCATTGCCTGGGAAAAATAACTTTCCCTTTGAAAAAGAGTCCACTGTTTGCGTTGCATCCTCAATTACCAGCCGCGGCATTAAAACAATATTCAAACGGGATACCAAGGTCAGCGCTGACTCCCACCACGCTTCTCTGAGATGGCACTTATAATGAGGATGTAGCGGAGCTTTTTAAGTAGAGTATTTATAGTGTGTTTTGTCTTAACTTGTTCTTATTTTTTCTATTTTCTCTCTTTTCATCTTTTGCTGTATTTATGTTTTTTTTTGTCTGTTTTTTAAAAGTTTGAACAGCATTTACATTAGAGCTCTGTTGCACATTTCATCATGCTGTATGTTCACCCAGCTCGGGGAGCGGTCTTCTTACACACAGGCGCTTAATTCAAGACATTATCATCAAGGTTTTTGTAGGGAAAAGCCTTTAAAAAATGTTCAAGTACCCTTGAAACAAACTGAAAAGGAGTCAGTGAAAGAAGCTGTTAAAAAATCAACCTATATTCTCTAATACTGTAAATATTAAGTCTAGGAGTGAAAAGAAAGAAAAGCAAGCTAGTGAGCGGGGAGCGACTGTAATTCAGATGAGGACCGACTGATTTTTGGGGAGAGATGAAATACTATGGGAGAGATCAGTTTTAAAAAACTTGCCTGGGAAAATAAAGAGGTGAGAATAATAGGCTTCCTGTCAAAAGAGGCGAGAAAGATTCCTGTCATTGCTCACAGCGGCACCCCTAAGACCTCTCCTTGTGTTAAACCCGCCGGCATTTATTTGCCTTAGAATTACCTGCCAGCTCAATTAAGTAATAGCCTGTGTCATAAGAAAGCAAACCATCCGCTTTGCCCCTGCCCTACCATACCGATATATCTGCACTTCTCTGTGTGTGTGTGTGTGTGTGTGTGTGTGTGTGTGTGTGTGTGTGTGTGTGTGTGTGTGTGTGTGTGTGTGTGTGTGTGTGTGTGTGTGTGTGTGTGTGTGTGTGTGTGTGTGTGTGTGTGTGTGTGTGTGTGTGTGTGTGTGTGTGTGTGTGTGTGTGTGTGTGTGTGTGTGTGTGTGTGTGTGTGTGTGTGTGTGTGTGTGTGTGTGTGTGAGAAACAGAAACAGAAATGGGAGTAGACAGAGAACTCTAATTTGTTTACTTATTGAACTTTGTGTTTTTACATCATCCTTGCTTTGATGCTTTTAGAAATGTCATGCATGTCAACATGTGTGTTAACCCATCAGCTGACTACCAACTTCATGACCTCACCTCCCCACATCCCCTCATCCCCCTTGTCCAAACCACACAGGAACAACTTCGACAACCGAAATTACCCATGTCCAAACAATGACCGTTATATTTATAAGTTCACTGCCTTGCCTTTTGTATTGGCTGACACCACTTTAGGTTTGCCCACACACAGAAACTCACACATATCAGTGATGGCTGGTGGTGACTAGGTTAGAATGGTCCTGGTTTCTCTTACCCTGCCACAGTGCCGCACATCTGTAGATTTGCCCGGCTTTGATGTGTACTTTGTGGGTAATTAGTGAGAACTAGGTCAGCGCAGGGCAAGAAAGCAAAACCCTGTTGTTCTTCAAGTGGCTGGGTGGGATGTGGTGGTGGGGGAGGTTGGGTGAGACTGTCGGGAGGTTAAAAGGCTGTCAAATGTCAGTTCAGGTTTACACGTGAGCCATTTTAATTTTTCTGCATTAAGGTAGAGCAAATAAACGCTGCTGTCTCTCTTCTCTTTCTAAATTATTTAAATGGTACATTTGATTGTGTTCTGCAGCTTCGATCTAGTTAGATTATTAAAAAGTGAATTGTCTTACAAACTGGTTTATAAGACGATAAAGACCGGGCAGTTTAACTAAACACATGCTTGCCAGTGACCAACTAAGGATGAATAGAGCTCAGGTTTTATCTTCAAATCCACCATTGACAAGGTTAAATTACTATTAGATGTTTTATAGCAAATGCACTTTCAACAAACAAGTATTTATTACCTTGATTAAAAACTTGATTTACACCTCATGATACATTTATTTAGGCTCAGATAGCTGGCCTGTTCAATCAGTTTTCTTTCTACAATGATTATGCTTTTTTAACCCAAGAAATTAAAATGGCAAATAAAACTAACTACATTTATACATTTGTAATAATTCTATTTGATATTTAGTTTCCATTTTAAACATTAAAGCTGTTTTCCTGCCCGTTTATCAATGGAAAGGTGAAACCTTGGAAATGTCCAATGGGGAAAGATGTGAAATATCATCTTTTGTTGAGAGACAGTTATCAATAGCATAAATTAAGCCACTGACCTTAGGTTTAGAATAGTCACAGTATTACATCTCTATTGATGTATAGTTGTGTGTACGTTATATTGTGGCCAAACTTAATCAGGTGTAGATTTTTAACTCCCAGATTGTTTAATATGTATTGAAAAATTATTGTTATTTTACCAGTGTGTCAAACAAAACATAGTGTTGACAGTAAGCACAAACAACCTTTTAAAATGTTGATTTACAACACTAGCATTAGACTTTAATCACTTTTTAACATGCACAGATCATTAAGAGGCCTTTTAGCACAATGTAAATCCCTTGGAGAGATGATTTATTGGGAGCAGGGCGGCTAACTGTGTATTTTAAATACCATTACAGCATTGTGTGAAAATAAACTAAACAGTGTGGATGGGAGTGGGGAACAACAGCTCTGGCAGCAGGACACTGATTGGGATGTTGATGTTGATTGTCCCCACTGGCCTTTTGCCCTTCCTGCTGTGGCCCCTGGCTTGTCCCCGACAGATACCCTAGGTCATTTCCCATGCGCGTCAACACACAGATATACGCTCTTCCCTGTGAGTGTTTACAGACACATGCTGATTCCTATTAATCTGCTTCTTGTCGGGAAAGGGTGGAGGGGAGGGTCCTGGTGGGTTGGTGTTGGACTGGGAGGCAGCAGAAGGTGGGTGAAAACTTTCACACACACACACACACACAACCTGAAAGTCCCATCTGACAGATTGCACCAGGCCTGGACTTCTTTTTACACTGAGCAGATGTGGTCTCCCACTTGTTTTCCTTAGTAATTATCCCTCATTAAGTGAAAGCATGTGCCAATCAAACGGCTTGGAGAGTGAGAACGGGGCCCGGGCCAGGGCAAAGAGAGAGGGAGCGAGAGAGGTGGAGAGACCCGTAGCCTCATCTCCACCGCCTTTTAAAGCTCGGTGTCATTTCAGAGTCATTACTAGATTAAAGGCAAACCATGCTGTGGTGAGAGAGAGCTGCAGCGTTGGCCCTATTATGGCTTATTTGACTCTCTAGTGGTTACAAATTTGATGATTATCACATTTAACACTTGCCATGTTCAATTATAGCTTTGTGCCATGGAAACTTTTCAATCTTCACTTTCCATTTTCTTGGTGTGATCAAGTCAACAGTATTTTACCTAATTGACATTGAATAGGGACTTTTGTTTTTGTGTTGCTGATTTGGTTCCTATTCTGAGTTTTTTTAACTGCCTAATTTTTTCGTCATTTCATTAGTTTTGTTTAGTATTTTTAACAAAGAGTTTATATATATATTAATATATTTGAATCATTATAGCTCCAAAAGCAAATTAGAAGTGATTAGTCAAGCACTATTTGGTGACACAGATAGTGTTCCTGTACATTTGGTGAAAAATAAAACGTTGTGATACATTCACAGGTGCTATAAATGGGATTTCACTGACATTGCCATTGTTTGAAGGAATATTTGTTAGAACTTTAAAACGAAAGTAAACTTGATCAGGTGTTTTTTAATAGATTGTATCCCCTCTATTGCTCATACTTTGGCTAATACAGCTCTAAGTCCACCACAACTTCCCTTAGAAATGTTATTTCACTTATATATACATTTGACCTTGATGTTGTGAACTGTGTTTGGAAATATGGGGAAGCCTTCATTTCTTCAAACCTTGTTGTGCATACTGTCATAGTTGAGTGTACATTTGAGAGTAGAACATGTTTTTGGATTCCCTGATAGAAAATGATGGATGGAATAGATTTATTTTTCAAAACCCATGTGCCCCACCATGCATTTCAGACAGTGACAAAAACACAAGTGATCCTCACACCAAAAGGCTGGGAGAAAAGAGACAAGTCTCCCCCAAAAATAAAAGAGAAAGAGCTGAAAAAAAACGAAGATATATGAAGTCTTCATGTCGATGAACTACCATTCATTTTCACTTTGAAGTCCTGCGAACCGTAGTGAAGTGTGATTGCATGTGACAGTCGCCGAGTTTGCCGGTTTATCATGATGGATACACCCTGCCACCTTGGTGGTGCTACAGCACAATGTACGCACATGCACGCGCACACACACACACACTCGCACAAACGTAGATACAGAGACACATAGAGGTTGGTCCATGCAGTTATGTATCTGAACACAGATATAGAACCACATACTGAATCGTACACTCACAAAATTGCTTGGACCTTTCAATTTTATTTAAAAGCCTTTTTCAAACCGTGTGTTTTTGTATAATCCAGAATATTTTTTGTTTGCTGTTGTGTTTTGAGCTACTGACCATTTACCTTTTAAGTTGAAATGGAATTATTATGCTCTTATGTTCTAGAAACCTTTTTCTTTTACTTACATGTTATATTTTTGGTTCAGAAGTATTTAAGGAACAGTGTGTTTAAGGGTTGGAAAGCAACAAGACACACATCGATAGATTAAACTGTATTGCATTGTGATTGTATAAATCATTAAACCAGGTTGAAATCAACACACACTCAGGTTGTTACACAAGTCACACACACTGAATTATTATCACTCACGCTTCTGTTTAAATTGAATAATTTCCTACAATCCATATCCTAACTAAATAGAAGTTCACACAACTAAATGGTTGAAATATCCTCTCTGTTTTTTGTCTACCACACACACACACACACACACACTCACACACACACACACACACACACACACACACACACACACACACACACACACACACACACACACACACACACACACACACACACACACACACACACGCACTTCTTGATCTTGACACATGCCATTAACCTCAGCTCGGCACACCTCAGCTGGGAAACAGGAGAGCAAACGCATCCCATAATGGTACCGGGAGCAATCTTTTTTCCTGTTTTGTACCCAAAAGCAACTTGTTCAGACTTTGCATATTGCATCCATTTGTCATTGTTAGTCAAGGGCACTGCAACACAGTCTTGTCAGCGGTGCATTTTTAGGTGTTCTGTACAAACCATACTGTGCATGTGTATAACTGTGTGTGTTTGTGTGTACACATGTATCTGTCAGGTGATTTTAAATTTGATTTTCATGCCTACAAATGTATGCATATGAATAACTGGACACACTGGCTCAAAAACAATAGACCAAGGGTAAACATCCCATATTCCATAAGTAAAGTTGACACTCTTTATGCAAAAAACAGTGTGCAACCCATTTGTTTTCACAGGTTAGGGACATTTGCATAGAAAACTTGCAAGCTGAGGCTCTGGTGGCATACAGGGGCAAATGCCCTACTGGCTGTGACAGAAATTTGAGTTTGATTCCTTGAACTTTGTTTGGATCGTGCATTCTTATATAAAAATGTTTGCAGGTAGCTAGTGAAGGCCACTGTGTACTGCTGCGCAACATTTTAGAAATGAGTCAATTTAAATTGTAATTGTGAAAAGTTGGGCTTTTTTCCAACTGTTGATGCTGGGAAAATTGCCAGTTTACGGATAATGTCATTATACCAGACTGGTTTGATTACTTTCCTTACGTGATTTAGGTAAAGGCTTCTGTAAGCTACAGAAAAAAACGGCTGGTCTGACGGGTAAGTGTGTATCAGACTTGTAGAGTTTCTTGATTCATTTATTCTAATACATCAGAATGTTATACTTCGATGTATACAAATCTATGAGTGGCAGTGCACAGACATCTGTACAACACATATGGTAATTTCAGTAAACCGATCAACTTATGTACTGTGTGTGTGTGTGTGTGTGTGTGTGTGTGTGTGTGTGTGTGTGTGTGTGTGTGTGTGTGTGTGTGTGTGTGTGTGTGTGTGTGTGTGTGTGTGTGTGTGTGTGTGTGTGTGTGTGTGTGTGTGTGTGTGTGTGTGTGTGTGTGTGTGTGTGTGTGTGTGTGTGTGTGTGTGTGCATCACCATGTGTACAGTTGCTATGAACCAAACCCAGTCCCCAGCTGCTGCTTCTTGGGACTGTTTGCTCTTCCAACATTTTTTCTTCTCTTGTCAGTGGAAAACTATGCAATTAGAAAATACCCTCGGAGATTGACAGTGAGATCATATACAATTTGACAAGGGGACACCACAGAAAGGCTTGTTGGATACCTAAGTATTTTTAATTAAACAGCTCTCTGCACTCACAGCATGCTTTCCCTTACAAGTTCAAAGACTCCTACTTTGACCCATGTGTTAAAAGTTTGTATCAATTTTCCATGGCTGTGTTTTGCTTGGCGCAAAAGACATGCAATCCTAAATTGTCTTGTTTAAAAGCTAGTTTGTTTACAGTTCACTCTCTTTCTCGTGCTCTTTTTACCCCCCCCCCCCTGTTACATTACCACATGTGCGCAGTGTGATCAGGTTCAGGGTGTAGTTACCCACTCCCAACAGGCCCAGTTTGTGTAAACGCCTCGTAATTTTGTAGTCAAAGTAAAAAAAAAGATGTGTATTAGCAAATGGAAAGCTCTGCTACACTAGTCAAACTTTCATTCTGGTTTATTTAAACATTAAAACAAGTAAAATGGAGTGCTCATCTATTACGTGGGTGCTTCATCAATAACATTTGTCCATCTGATGTAAAATCGATATGGCATACACTGACACAATGCTAGAGCAATGGCAAATGTGCCATCATTTGTCATCGACTGGCAATAAAGATATGTCAGAATTGATTTTAGCCCATTTTTCCCCGACACTCTCTCTATCTCTCTCTACCCTCTCTTCCTTTTGCCGTAACGGTAATAGAAAAACATAAATGAATGTTATTATGATTGAGGCATGGTCAGCCTTGCCAAACTCAATTAATATTGGATCAAGGGGCTGTAATGATTTGAGGGACTGTGTGTTTTCATTATAATGCCCTGCTAGAGATGTTGAGAAAAGAAGAGGGATAGATGGACGGATTGATGTTTGAGTGGGTGAGTTCTCTGGGGGGAAAGGTTTTGTTTTGGCCTACACTCAATATAGATGTTTTTAACAGACATACAAATCATACCTTGTTGTTTTCTTCTTTTTTTTCTTAATTCCATTTCTGGGTTAGCTGTCAGAGTGCTCCACAATGAAAAAATAAATCTGACATTGGATTGATAGGGTTTATGGATCCTTAAATCATGTTCAAACTGGAGGAAAACTGTCTCTGTATGTTTGTTGTTGGATGGTGTGTTTACTTTTTCTTTTTTATTTGGAATAGTGTTTTAATTTAATTAAATATTGTACACTCATTTATGTTCTATTGGATTTTCAGTTACATACTGTTTTGTTGGCCAGTTTCATGCAACCTTGGTCAAAGATCACTGAGCGAAAAACTCTTTAGATCTCATATGTATTTATTTTAAAGGCATTAGATGATAAATGCAATTTTTTCATTTCAAATAAATGAATACATTTCATGTAAACCACAATAAAAAGAAATCAGGGTGAACGTCAGATTGATTAAATGCCCATTGCCATGCAAATACTCTAAACAGCATCAACAATGAGCTTTATAAATTATCACTTGTGCGTTCAAATTATGCTTTAGTGGCCATTTACGGTGGTTTGTGCAGTTTTTCTTACAGTTGCATCATGTGGCCCTACAGTAGTTCGGTGTGTGCTCCACTCTGTGTCCACCGTTTGTATGTTTGTGTGTCAGATTTGCCATCGTGGTTTGTTGCCGCTAGGTTGTGTGTACCCAAGTTGCGCCAGTGGTAGCGAGCAACATCTGTTTCGGGGTTGTTGTTCCTCTTGGCTGCTTTTCAATTGGATTTCCTCAAGCAGGGCCAAAAGCTGTCACCTCTGCCAGGCTCTGTTAGCAATCACTGCCGGCCCCTATATTAAGTAGGTGGTTCAGGGCTAAGCTAATAACTCTCCCTCCTCTCCTGAGCCATCACACACCAGTACTGGTGTTCCTGCTGGCCTCAGTGTGTGCCTGTTTGTAAGTGTGTGTGTGTGTGTCTGTGTGTCTGTGTGTGTGTGTGGATGTGAACACACATTCAGTTTTCCTCTGGAGCTAAACACCCTGTAGAGGCAGGCTGGCTTGGGGGTCCCTTCCTCAATGTGACAGCCAAACTGACTGAATGTGTGTGTGGGAAAAATATCAGGGAGAGTCCTAATAGCTCTTCTTAAAGACTGACTGATTCATTTTCCCTAATAATGTACTGCAGGATGGAAACAGGAAGAAAACTTTGACCCTGTTCCTATCCTCATACTGTAACGCATTATCATGAAGAGAATGTTTGCAAAAAGAGCATTTTTGCATTGGTTAACTGTATATATTAGAGTTTGATGTGCAACACTGATATCCGTCTAAGAAGTTGCACTTTTTATGGCATGTTTATTTTTAGTTGTACGGCATGGTATTTGTTTCAAATGCAGCATTTTTATAGAAGTGATTTGATGGTTAATCCCAAGTTCAATACGGCTGAGTTTTGGAAAGTGTAGCTGGATGTTACAAAGCTTTTATTTGGTGGTGTTTACGTCATCAAACTGACAGAGTGACAGGCTGCCCGTCCACCAGCCTGTGTGTCTGCCTTCATGTCTTGTTGCCAGCTTCACTGGCCAGCTGGAGCAGTTACACAGAGCCGGATTTGAACTGAGGACCTGCAAAGTATCAACTCCCTGTTTCACAGCTTTGACAGACACTTTGATTTGACATGCCATGAGCAGTTAAAGTGAAAGTTATGTATACATGTTAATTAAACTGTTTATGCGTAGAGGGGTCAGAGACATTAGCAAGCCCCAGCTCAGAAGTGTGAATTTCTTTTCTTTTCCCCCATCACAGCGTTTTAACCTCTTGTGTCTCTCCTTTCCGTAATGATTACCAGGTGCAAGGGTAGAATTTTTCCTCCCCTTTTTGCCAAGTGGAGATGCAGATAGCTCTATTTGTGAAAAGTGTCTTTGTGTGTTTGAGTTTAGGTTTGGATTTTTGACGTTTGGTTGAACTTGTTCATTTTTGGCATTGGGTGACACTAGAGCCTGGAATTTTCTAAAAGGATGTAGAGGTTGCGGTCTTCAGCTACTTGTGAGAAATCTGTCGGCCCTATTGAAAGAATTCATTTGTGAAAACTATATCTATTTAGATTTTTGATATAGTGTTGGACAAGTATAAATTATTTTTGACATTGAGCAATGGCAGTGCCTAAAATTCTCCTTACAACAGCGTGGAACATGTGGTTTAGAAAAACTCTCATGGAAGTAACGAAATACAGCTATCTCGTTTATGAAGGGTGTTATTTAGACATGGAATGCCGAGATGGATGAAACGTTTTACTTCATGACCAGTGAAGGAAAGATTTTCAAACAATGTTTTTGTTTCATTGCTTGCCCTACAGCAACTTCATTTCAACAGTGTTGACATGACAGACCCACTAAATGCACATACCTTCTGACAGTGTATATTTGTAAAGGCTGAATTGATATCCTTCAATCAGTCCATATAAAAAGTTTTAAAGACCATGTTTGTCTTTCTGAAAGTTTTCACCCATTCACTACAAGTCATATTGATGTGTCTTTCTTGTAATGCAAATAAAATGCTATTAGTATAAGCAAATTACAAAATTGAAGTCACACAGCTAAAGGGACATCGAAAGTAAGCTTTGACCTTTAACCATAGAGGTGGCTGTTCACAAAACACTGAAGGCTTCTATATATTGTAAAAAGAGACTTATTTTCGGATCTTGGAAATACCAGATTTTTGACAAAGGCACCATGTATACATTACAGGGCATGCCAACATGTACCAAACATGAGGTCCCTGGAATTAGCAATAAAGCATCCAATGAACTTACAATAGAAACCTCCCCCCGAAATAATCACAAAAGTCATTATACCTCTTATCATTATAACTAATGCTGACTTTTTATCCTCGCTCACATAAAGGGGAGCACAGAGCTGACAGCAGCATTGTTTTTCAAAGAAAAACGCTGACCTGCCAGTTGCTCTCTCCTTGCCAAGACACTACTCTCCCCTTTAATCATAGTCTTCATATCTTTACTTAAATTGTTTCCCGATTTTTTCCCAAGAACTATTATGAAATGTTTTCTTTCTAAATGTTGGCCTACCAGTGCTGTAGGGTGAGGGAAGGTAAGGGAGGTAAATATGGAGGAGTTGTTCACATACAATTAGATGGTCATTTGTAACATGGAATGAAAGATGGGGTGACTAACACCGGTGATCTGCTGGTAAACATTTAAATTCATTAATTGAATTGAATGTAACTCATTTCTGCTGATTCTTATATGAAAGGGGTTATATTTCATTTGACCTAGTATCACTACATTGCATTTACTATATTTTATTTATAGATTTATATATATGATAATCTAATTGTATGCAATAATGAAGATGGCCCTGAGTCTATCGTCTCTTTATTTCTCTCTCTTTCACTCTGCTGGCACGATTTTCTGTAGTTGAATGTGGAGATCTTCTTTATCTATAATATGCATATAACAAAGAGATTTCCAGAAATAAGCAGTTCCGTTGATATGGTTTTCCAATATAGTATGCAAAACCTTCATAATAGCAGTGCTTTTGAAACCACGCTTGTAGAAATTGAACAAATAAAATAAATTGTGTCTATGTGTTAGTGATGGCAGAGATTATGGCTCGGTCTGTGTGTGAAAGTGGATCAAACATTTATTCATCCTATTTTTGATTAATTACTTATTGAGTAAAAAATAAAAATTGCCTTTTTTTTTGTATGTTTTAAGAAAAACACTCTATATTTAGTTTCATGTGAAATGTGCTCAAAGATATGTTGTTACTTTCAATCAATTATAATAATAGGATATCAGATTCTGGCAGCTACACGTATTTCCAACAACAGCCTCATATTCTGTGGAAAGAACCTTTCAGCTAAAGACAAAACTCCTAAAGGCTATTTAACTTCTTCTACGTATTACTTTAAATGAGTAAATAAGTGAAAGGCTTTCAATATGTTCTTCTTTCTGGCAACTGGTTCACTTAACTTTTAATGGTAATTTCAACTGCATTTTACCTGGTAATACAGGAGATGTTGATCTCATTAGACTGGATGTAAGAACCTCATTATTTGCCATATATCTTTACTTTTTGACATTTAAGGGAAGAAATCCTTTTATTCCTTTCACATACATTGAGGCTCTTAAGTGGACTAATTTAACCAAACCCTGAGATAAAGCTTATAATGGACTAACTGTAGTGTTTGGTGGTTCGCCTCAAACATTTAAGGCACCTGGTTGATGCTTTTAGAAACAAAGACAGCAGAGGAATAACTTGCTAAACTTCTAAAAAAATGTTGTTAATATTACAAACAGCTGGGAGTAAACGGTATAAGTGTATAACCACATTAAATGAATTGACTTACAGGTCTTTTAGGTAAATTGATCTCTATGACTATTTGTTCTGTCTGTTTCTCCTTTAAACAAATGCTATTTTCTGTCTCACTCTGCAGCATAATACATAACTCTGGGGTAATAATGTTTTCGGGCAAACACAGTGTTTGTTGGCTTTAACTTTTTAAACATACAATTGTTCCCTAATTAGCTCGATGCTAATTAATTTATGCTTCCCTGTTTGATGTACAGTATGGCAATACTTTGAAAGCAATTGCATTCTTTCTTTGCATAAATTTGTAGCATTTGCTGCGGAGTTCAAAAGAAACTGACTGGATTTAGAAAAGCACACATGCATTTAAATAACGTGCCCCATTTTTATCTCTGTTTGTTTTTAGTGGGAATATTAATGAATTAACATTTTAAACAATCCATCATTATTGTTGTGCTGCCACTTATTTTTAACTCAATTATATTTTAATAGATCATTTTTCCTAATGTGCACAGTATGTTCTCCCCACTTTGTTCACTACACAACAAAAGATTAATTACAAATAAGAGTAATGATCAAAAACATGATAATCAAATTGCAACAATAAGTTGGAAATTGCAATTCTAATGCAATACAATAGGGTATGTGTTGCAAATTAACCACCCACTGTCTATTATTGTACGTGGGTGCTTATGTTTAAAGTGTGTGTGAATGAGTGTGTGTGCCCATTTTTGTGTGTGAAAAGAGTATTCGACAACAACAGTATGTTACGATAAACCCTATACAACATGTGCTTGTTTTAATTTAATTTTGTCAATGAACATAAAGGATTGTGATTTATTTGCATAAATAAAAACAAAAATAAAAATCATATTTTACCTTGCAGTGGTCTTACACCATTATTTAAACCCAAGGGAAAACCGTCACCTTACATTTGTAGCACTGCATTTTTACCAATGCCTTTTCTAAAACTTTGTTTGTAATATATTTATGTGGCTTTTAATTGTTAAATGAAGTACTTGTATTTACAATTAATACTGATGGTCAGTGGTCTTTATATGACTCAACATTAAAAATTACATTGTTACAGTGGAGAATTAAGTTAACATTTGGAAATTGAAACAATTGTGATAGTGATTGGTGTTCTGTTTTGCTTAGTTTTTGTTTGTTTGTTTTTCACCAGTACATCTGCTATACGAGGGAGAATACACCAATCAGAATGTCGAGAGCATTTATCCTTGCCCCTCCTGTCTATGTCAAAGTGTTTTTCAAAGACAAGGTCACGATACTGAACTCCAAATAGCTGCCTGAGTGTGTGTGAACTTCCTCATTACAGTGCTGTGTTTTAATCTCATTTTGTAATGTAAAATAGAAAGTAAGTATAAAGATATGGTCACAGGTCTAAGCGTGAGATCCCTTGTTATGCCTGTTGTCTTCAACATGTCAGAGACTGGCAGAATTGTCAGTTTAAAGAGGATGGATGTCCCAAAATGTCGCCCGACAGACAGGGCAATTCAGTCCCTGGAGGACAGGAGAGCAGCCGGTAGGAGGTGAATGGGCAGTAGCTTGGGCTAGAGGTCGTCACTGTTGCTATCGTCGGCCTGTCACTCTGAATGGGCCCCAAATCATGTTGTCAATGGTGATGCATCGAGATCTCCCTCTGGCAAAAATTGGATACTCCAAACCTGACTTGATTGATGCGTTGACCAGGTTGTGTCTGCCTGTCCTCAGGATGTGTCCTCACCTTTGTTTAAAGATGAAGCAACACAGACACACTCTGAGCGGTGAAAGCGGAGAGAAATGTACTTTGAAACGTTTTTTTTGTGTTAGCTAGACCTGTGTAGGGATTGTTGGCTAGTCAAAGAATGTACTGTATCAGTCAGCCTTGAAATTTATAGGTTTTTACCTGCCTTTTTATTTTTCTCGGTACATCTTTTGTGACATGGTTCAATCGTTGCTCTGAGAATGTTGTTTTCACTGTTTCCATTGAGGCAACAGTATTACATTATTGCTTGAAGGCGAATGCACAGCTTGTACATTCAATAGATTGGAATGAAAAATAGCTGTTTTTCTGTGACCAAAAGTGCAGCCTTTATGCATCCAAGGGCATGGCATTCTTTGACCATGGGTACAAGCCGTGGAATTTTGTGAAAATGAAATATCTTCTTTTATGTGTCATTTTTTTCATTATGCTCCCTCTGTCTCTCTCTTTCTCCGCTTTCCTCCAGTGTTTTCTCTTGATAGTCTCGTCTGGCCTGAGTTGCTCTCTTTTTGTACCTTTGTGTGTGTGTACTATTTAACAGGGTTTTCTGTTCATACTTTCTTTTTTTCTTTGTCATTTGTAGCTGTATCGGAATCATCTGTTTTCAATGCATTTACTTTGTCTGGGTATGTATACATGTGTGAGCTTGAAAATCCTTTACCTGTGTTTGTTAATGGGCAATCATCTATATGTGTATTTGAGTGTCTAAGAACACAGAGTGCAAACAGGCACTAACGATTTCAATATAGCTTTGTTGAACCTTGGGTTTGAGCCTTTGATGACTGGGGGCTGAATTGAGTAGCTCATACATGTACACAAAAGCAACACAAGCTGAGCATTGCGGAGGTGGCCCAATTTGAAGTTTTTCAAGTCTTTCTTCTTCTGTCATTACTTTACTGTCACTTCAGCTCCATGTTGGCAGAAAACAGTAGAGATCAAGCTTAATCGTACATGTTGCTCAACTCATTACTTTTTATCTTTTGTGTTTTACTAGAGGATAAGAGAGAAAACAACTGTAACAACTTTGTCCTCCTCTCTCTCTTTCTCTCTCTCTTTCTTTCTCTCTCTCTCTTTCTTCTTCTCGCTCTTTCTTTGTCTGTGTTTGCAGGGCCTGTTCATCTTCCTGATATATGGGGTGTACAACACAGAGGTAAGTCTGCATTGTGTCTCAAGGCTGTCGGAGTGAATGAGAGAAATGACAAGTTTCTGATGGGCTCCTTGCTTAAAAGCTGTGTGGGTGGGGTGTGACAGTACGAGTGTGTATGTGTGTGAACGCGTCTGTGGATGGGAGGAGGGATGGGAAGGAGGGGAGGGGACATCGTTTCCATGCGAGCGTCCCACTGCCCTTCATGCTTGGACTAACTTATATGCATCCGAGTCCGACCATTAAACACTGACACGCCGCGCTTCTCAGCCACTCATTCCTCACCCACATTGGCTAATATTTCACTGCCTCTTTAAGTTTTTAAACTCACGGCCCTCCATTTAGCATCCTGACAAAGCTGCTGGCCAGGGCTTTGGAGGGCCCCAAGCAGTAACCATAGGACAAAAAACGAAAAAATATGCAATCAACAATATGCTATAAAGGAGGACATATTGTATTGAGATGCCGCTTTATTACCATTTAGATGCGCCTTAGCTGTGTAGGGGTGGAGGGTTTGGTTGAGTGGCGAGACGAAAGACAGAGGGGTACAATTTAATGGATGAGACTCAAGTCATGAAAATCCCTCTTGGTCAAATGTGGCTCTTGGTCTATGTAAATAGAGTTTTGTTTAGAATTCCATATGTGATATTGCATCTGAGCCTTTTAAAAATACAGCACTTTTATTTTCACTTTTTACTTGAGGTCGACTTTCCATTCCAAACTTTAGTTAAAAGAGGAAATCTAGAAATGATTTTCATTTTTTTCACTCAAGCACAACTCCAAACTCGACCTGATATGATAATAATCTCTGAAATGTCTGACAAAGGATATAATAATAGCAGAAGTTTGTTATAAAGCTACCATTTGAGCAAAACATACAATCTTTGGTGGACACGATAATAACCTATTCTTGTTGCTCTGACTTAATGTGAAAGGTCATCATCACCTTCATAGAGCAGCTTTTTAAATAGCTGTGTAACATAGTTATATATTATGCAGCTCTGCAAATACAATGGTCAGTATTCAATTAGTTCCTCCTTTTTTCTCAATTCAAATTCAAAAGGTTTATTGTCATATCATTAAACAACTATTGTGCAGTTATGTAATGAATGAAAAACCCTGGTCGCAGGTTCCTTAAAAATGCACACTGTTTGTTCACATTTTCTCCTTTGCTTCACCCATATGTTCTCCAGAGTTTGAAAAGCTGTCCCTGAGTCATAGGCGATGCAGCGAACATGCATAGACAGGGAAGACTGACCCTTGGTGCTTTAAAATAAATCTACACCCTCAATCTTGCTTGAGTAGCTTTTTTTATTGCTTGGGAATTCATTACTTACACTCATGTTGCCCTTGACCCTGGGTGCTGCTCATGTACATGTTGCAGATTTCAAAAGGTCCGCATTTCTTTGTTATTGCAGAAAAAATATCAGTAATTCAGAAATGATTATTTCTTCTCACCGCCTTTTCTTAGATGCTCCTTTCTATTTTCCTTCAAACTGCATTTCTCTTTTGTCCTTAACTGTTCTAACATGTGAGACAGAGCACAGCTGACCTCAGGTTTGAGACTCAAATGGAAATATTTGCTTATTTTTAAAAATCCTGAATTGATGGTGGTAGATGGTAACACATCATTAAATTACATTATCACACACATACATCCATGGAGTGAAGAAAAACTTTGCGAAGTTGCTGTTGGTTGTTAACTGGATAGAAAACATATTCTTTATCCATCTTAGTGTGAGGAAATTTTACTTTGATATGCTAAAAAAGTGTAAAATTAACAACTGCATCTAAGATCATCTAAACAGGCTCCATTCATGAGGTTCGTTTCCACGCTCAATAATTACCAATAGCGAAGACACATTGCGTTTGCTGCTATTACCCTAAAATGCAGCCTTTTACTTTGCTAATTACCGTACAATAGCTTTCCATTATTCATTGCAATTAGCTTTTCCTTGGTGGTCACCTTGTAATTCTATGCTTTGATGACCTTTTATTTCCATCAGCTCCAAGGATGTCGGCAGGTGTTGTTGGGCGTGCTGCTTTCATATGGTAATCGCTTTGCGCCCATTTACATGGGGAACCATGCTTTGCATCATTGCAAAACCTTGAGTGTGCGCAAAACCCCTTAAACACTTAACAATCATCTAAAACAATGCCCTTCCCCTCATTGTCAAATGATTAATTAAGTTGTGTCATGTAATTGCCTCAGCATGCTGGCTGCTTTTGATATCAATGGAATCCCTTGGACTTACTTTCCCCGATTAAATTGTGTAAAGACGGTGTCTATCCAACATCTGCACCGCGTTGAAGGCCTCCTGCGGATCTTGTCAGAAATAATAGGAGGGTTTTGGAAACATGATGCCGGTGCTGTTGATTCTGTCCTGTCACAAGTCTTGGGCTCTCTTCATTATGTGGCCCTTCAACGTTGGTGCGTATGCAAAACATCCTCTGTATACACGTGCTGTCTCTGAGACTGTGTGTGTTCAGTGCGGTGTCATAATTTATAACACGCTGCTACTTAATGAAGCCATAAGCCATAATGCATATTCACTAACGTGGTGGGCTGGGCTGGACGGCTGGGACGGGCTGTGGTGATGAGTGCCCATCCGCTACAAATTTACAGTGAACGCTGACAATGTACACACACACACACACACACACACACACACACACACACACACACACACACACACACACACACACACACACACACACACACACACACACACACACACACCGATCTCATAAGTGCCAGATGCTTTTCAAAAAAGACTTCATCCTACTTAACTGAACTGCTTCTATCACACTGAGTCCTGCTGGCGTACAGTATTGTGATATTTTGTTTACTATAACAATAATAGGAAGCTTTCAATTGTAAATGAATAATTTTTTTTTGCAATTGTTTAATTAAAACATAAGTAGACCTATTAAATTGTATTTCTAATTAATATCACATTCTAACAGGAAATTGCATTCATTCATAACTGTTGCCGTGTAACAAGATATAAATAACCTTTATTTTCATTTTAGATTTAGTCCTGGTTTTGAATAATATTTTTTCATTTTGGAATTAATGCACAGTTTTATTCAATAAACATTCTAGAAAAATGTGAACTCTGGATTATTTTCTAGTATCCTGTCCCATTAATTACACAATATTTACATGAAATGTCAGCTGATATTAATAAACAGAGTTGTCATTTGTCTTTAAAAACTTTGATAGTTTAAGTTACAAATTACATTGATTAATTTAAACATGTTTTGATAAATGTAATTTAAATGTAGTCAAAGGTTATATGAATTATTACTGGTCTCATCTAGCAAGTGTCCTTCTGTCTTTGTAATTGTCACAGTATTTCAAAATCATGCATTGTTTATTTTATTTTGACATTTCAGAAAGTATTGAAACAAATATATATAGTAAAAATGTAAAAAACAAATCAAGGAGTTCAGTAAATAATTATGAAATAACATACTAAGGTTGGGGGTAAGTTAAGACAAAATAGTTATTGAAATTGTGTACAGGTAGACTGTTCTCTAAAATCTATGAAATGCTTGTCTGGTATTGTGTGTCAAATGAAGGCATGCTGTACACTGTTTCATCCGAAGTGTAAAAATGTAATCTGTTCTGCTAGGGCGGTCCCTTCTCCTCCAATAGCTCCATTTGTTGGTCCCGGCGCTCTATGCTGACAGATGATAGCTTGAAGTCGTCTCCTTAGTTTGCCTGCTCTATGTGTCACTTTCAAGTCCCATTAGCCACTGTGACATAATGGAACAACCTCTTTCTCTCAGCCACACACACACACACACACACACACACACACACACACACACACACACACACACACACACACACACACACACACACACACACACACACACACACACACACACACCTCCCCAACTGCTGTAGATTACATTAAAATAACGCTCCTAATTTTATAATTTACACATACTCTTTTTCTTTCTACATTTTACCCTTTGGCTGCTCATTGTAAGTGTGTTTTATTGAACACCATGTCAGACACAATTAACTCTTTCTTTCTCTCTCTTTCGCTTTTCTTTCAGGTTCGGAGCACGGTCAACAGGATCAAGGAGAGGAGAAAAGCGCTTAATTTTTCAGTATGTCATCTTATAATTTCTGGGTTTAAGAGTGTGTGTGAGTTTGTGTTAGAGTGTCTGTAACACACTGTTCCTGTGAAATGTTCCTTGCCAATGAAAGCTGGCCAATACACAACACTGTACATCTGGTAGCCTCTCACTAGGAGACAGTCCATGTTAGATGCCCTTATACATCAAACATAGACCCTCCTTAATAGCTCTCCCCCTTCCTCACCCTGCTTATTGCAGCACCTTCATCCCAGCAATGTCAAGCTCCACGGTGGGTTACAAGTTTCTAATCCAGGACAAGCCGTCCCCTGACATTAAAGTGTCAGGGAAGTATTTATACCTTGTTGGACGCTGCTGTTTGGCTGAGGTGATGCGATGCTCTGTGTGTGAGTGTGTGGGTGTGTATGAGTGTGTATGGTAGATCATATTGTAGGCTACGGAAAGCACTTTAAAAGTACTTAATAGTCTCTAGCACACACCAACAGGCACACACCAGACACACACACATAGACAATTATAGATCTCCTTTGCCCCCGCCATCTGACACTCACGCACGCACATAAAATGCATCTTGTCACTTATGAGTGATCACGTTAACTCCACTCCTCTTTGGCCGGCATCGCTTTGTCCTGCCCCTCCCACTGCACCCTGACCCTCACATATGTACCCCCCAATATTCCCCACCATAACACTCTTCAGGTCATTGAAATAGGAATGAAACCATTTCTGACGGAAGATTGTTTTTTAAAAACATCAGGGTGCACCTACTTCCTTCTGACCCCCCAGCTCAGGGCTAGACACTGTAAGGAAGGGAAGAAATTAAATAAATAAAAAGATAAATTAAAGTGTGAGTGTCTGTGGGTCATTTGGGGGGGCCCCTTGAGACCCCTTCCCACCAGGTGCAGTCTGATATATTGGTTGCTCATGTTATCAGTGAGGCCCCCCCATATACCGTCATTTTTACTGCTTCCTCTCCCCTCTGGTGGTGGCAATTTTCCAATCTTGCCGGGTTCCGCTACCAGAATGCGTTTTTTTTGCCATCACCGCCGCCTGACGGTTTTTAGCTAATGCTATTTTGTGCCATAAATCCTGCTTGAAATACTGTATCTACCTGTCCTTTGGTTAGATAGGAGACATTTTGCTCTAGATGACCGCACATGCCCCTATATATCCCCTTGTTGTAAAACATAGGATTGGGTATCGTGCCTTGCCGGCTGAGGGATAAAGAGGCTTTGGCGCTGTTACTGCATATGGGGTCATTTGAAGACGAATGGCACTTGTCGGAAATAGAGTTTTTTTTTATCTTGCATTATTTGCTACATTTGAAGGGTTAACCCAAAGGGATAATTCACTTCAACTGCAATTTAGAAATGTTTACCAAAATCAAAACACATCATTTTAAAATTGTATTGTCCTATTTAAAACATGAGCACCAACATTATAAACAGTGTATACTAAACCATACTAAGGTCATATGATGTGTTGGACCTTTGAACATCTGTATAATGGTCCTGTGGGATTATTTTAAGGAAGGTCAAGCACCAGGCCGACACAATAAGAGCAATTAACTGTATCATAAACAGGGCACATGATATCAGATTAAATGTGTTCTATATGACCAAGCCCAAAACATGAAAGTAATTTGAATATGGTGGGAACTATATATTGCTTTTGGTGTAGTGATGTGACTCCCCTCTGACCTTGATGACCTCTCATATAAATTCTACCAAACCTAATCACACACTCTCTGCTCTATAATCCCACACTTCTGTCAACCTCTTTAGCTTGTTTCCTTTCCATTTGGAGCCCCTTTATATGGACGTGGGTCGCAAGCACAGCTTTTTATCCTCTGGGATGGGAGGGGGTGTTTACACACACACACACACACACACACACACACACACACACACACACACACACACACACACACACACACACACACACACACACACACACACACACACACACACACACACACACACACACACACACACGTTGACCAGCGTTGACTGCCTGTTTGATACCAAGTATCCTGACCCACCCTGACCTCCCTCTTGTACACACACAGCCAGATTGCTTTGTGAAATAAAGCTGTCAGTTGCAGGACCCAAATAAAAAACACCCCCCCCCCCCCCAATACTATGCCCCTGACACCACTGAAATATAGATATAAATTGGAAGTGGATTAGTTTTTTTGATCTTAATTCAAGTTTTGACAACATATAGCATGCAAGGAGTTGTTTGGAGTCAGTATTGTGGCTCTAGAAAATATATTAAACAGAATTTAGATATCGTTTAACAACTTATAGCAGTGCATTTATGTGTCTCTTTTCACTTTTCATATGTGTACAGTATGACATTCACTGAAGCTAGATTTCCACAACACAGAAGCAGCCAGGATGGCAGGCCCCAGGTGTGGAGGCATTCCTGCCTGATAGATGTACAGTATGAAATACAAGAAGCCCTGGAGCCTGTTGAAGCCCCTCAGTCTGTTTGAGAGCTGTGCAAACAAATGGGTTTTCTGTGATTGCCGTTTATTTTGGTCTGGCAGGATGATGCGTGTGCTTTTGTGAAACAAGGAGGCCTCTGAGTCAAATTCATAGAGCAGCTGCTCAGGTTTAATCCCGGAATTATGGGAAGGACAATACTGTAGCCTACAATAGCCCATCATGTCTATTTCTCATCATTCTTAATTTTTTTAACTTTGGCAAAATAATTTAAATGTTGAACTCATCCCTCTGTTTTTAAAAAAATAATAATTTATTGACAAAGGGGCAATGATAATTAATTGACATGAGCACTTTAATCCATCAGGAAAATCTGCCAGATTTTCATAATTTTTCATCAGCAATCTCTGCAGGGTTGATGGCATAAAGAAGATAATACAGGAGCACATTTGTAACCAGAGGCAACTTAAAAATAAAACACAATTAGAAAGTTCTTACATATCGTACTACAACAAAGACAGGTATTAATAATAAGGCTGCTTTTAAGTAAGTGCCTTACTAGTTAGCATCACCAATAATTACAAATAAAGAATGAATGGACTTGATCTCTTTGTCTTTATCAGCTAACGGAAAAGATGTCCATTGACTGGCGTTTTACTCTAACAGGTGCAAGACCCTGCTTTGATCCCATGTAGCTGATATTGCCGTCTCTTTTCTTACAGAACTGCGCCAGTTCCCGACCATCCAGCTCAGTTACCAGCTCTCGTCCTGTCAGTTTCCCGTTAGGAACTACGCCAAGCCAGGAGGAGGAGGCCACCCCTACCCACACTTGCAGCAACACCCCCAGCCTGGGGAAGGAGGAAGACAGGACCAGAGGTGAGTTGTCATACCATCATAATGCAAATCTATGCTTTTCTTGCTTGAAGTCAATATATTTGCTTAAAAAAAATCTTTAAAGGGTCCATAATTGACATTGGAATTTAAAGAAGGTAAAGGCATACGACAAAGCCATTATAACCATAACATGCAAATGATACTTCTATCCAACATTATACAGAACCCTTGTATTTTCTGCAATCTGTCTTGCTGGCTATATCATCCTATTGCTCAGGTACAACTGGAAGCAAATACTTCTTCTATGTGTCTGTCTTACTTTTAATTGTAATTACAGTTTGGGGCTTTTCGTTTTTCCAGGTATTTTACTACTGTCTCTAATTTACCTTTCCTTTTCCGGTAGTTTAGAACTTGAACAAGATATCTTTGGAACTGAACATATTAGCAATTCACAAGAATGATTGATAATTTCAATTTCTCGTTTGTCCTTGCTTCTCAAAAAGCACAACCAGTCCTCCAGCACATAAAAAGAACAAAAAAGGCCAACCATCATGTTTTTTCCAAAAAATGTGAATTCAAGAGGAAATCTGAATATATAAGAATGGCAGGCTATTTGAATTATTTTGTTGGTTATCTACCTTTTTCTTCCTAATGCTCACTCTGTTTTTAATAGGGTCACATCTGGTGCCTCGCTTTTTATAATTTCAGTTTGGGAGCTGTCGTTTGGGCTGTGAAGGTTTTTCATTTTCACTGTACAGTTTAGTACCTCGCATGCAGCCAAGCCTTTTCACTGATTCATTCAATTGACAGTTCAAGTGTTGACAGTTCATGTGTGGCCTGTGTGTGCACAATGTGTGGATGGCTAAACTGCACCTTATTCAGCCAAACATCTACTGCTTGAATACCACTCAATGATTTGAGTTCCAAGGACACAGTCCTCTCATATTTTTTGAGGTAGTATGTTTTCATAAAGACTTGTTTTTTGTATTCATACCACTTGCAAAAATTATATATTTATTCTCTGCTTAAACATTTTATGTGCACTGGTTTGCAGTTTATTAGTTACAGCTTACAGTAATGTACTCTAATAGGACAACATTGCAATAAATTGTGTCTTAATTATAATTCTATAATTGAATCTCTTTGAAAGGTGAAAGTATGGTAATGGTTATTTTGGAGGTTTTAGTTAGTTTATGTTGCTGTCGGTTCTATTTCTTTGAAAAAAAAGTGTTTTTAAATATAGTCAACATTCTATGATATACATTATGTGGACAACTTTGAGGAAAACAGCCTTTAAAAGGAAAATACAGTTGAATCGAGTTTAGCTTAGTTTATACACATATTCCCCCATTGTTCCACTGGTATATCTGCAAAGCATTACTGAAAGGCACTCAGAGAGTAGCGGCTGGCCTGTTGAGTGAAATCAGAGATCAGAAATCTCCTGTTAAACCTGAACACTAACCAGACACCCTGGCTTCAATCTAGCTGCCTGACCCATGCTACACTCAGCAGAGTTAAGAGTCATTTGGTCGTGGAAAAAGATTGGAGACACCAGTTTCAAAGCAGGGAACGAAAGAGGGAGAGGTCGACCCCTGATTTCATTCTGTAATTTAAAGCCGCTCTTAGTGTCACTTGCTCTTCTGGCCTAGTTGATCCTGCATTTACTGAATTTTTTATATTTAACCAGGTTTTGTTAACTTTAACAAATTGATCAAAACAGAGGAAATATAGACTGAAATAAACGAGAAAATAACTATGCAGAGGTTTCTAGAAATAATATTAACTGTGTCACTGACAGTAAAAGAAAAGACTAGGCAGACTTATGCCCCACCGCCATTGTCAATACAAAGTTACGTTTATTGGCAATGAAACAGAACAATTAAATATAAAGTGGGGCACAACAACTTTATCTTAAATACTAAACTGGTTATGGTTTATGACTTGCACAATAATGATGTTTTCATTTGAATTGTATGTGCCATGTGTTATTGCTCATTGTTGCGGCTCTGTGAGCTTCCCAGTCTGGGATTTACAACGTTTCCTTTGCAAGTGATTTGCATGGTCCTCAACACTATTACTGTCTCTTTCATTCCCTCAGCGTGTAGTAGTTAAATCAGTCCCTACGTCACATTTACACGGACTGAATGAACCTCCAATGAAACCTAACAAATCAAACTGGGCAGCAGAAATCATGTTTTTTATGTAACTCAATTTCAGCAATAATTGATTGTCAGATGAAATTATTCAGCCCATTTGCTACACCTCCAATCTGCTCCCGACTCAATGCTACGACATGCAAATGCGATGGGCTTCGTGTGATTGAGTGCTGGGAATGGGTTGGCGGCTGAATGCTCATACACTACAAACCAGATCTACTGTATGCGTAATATCTTCCGGCAGGGCACACACAGGCAAGCATGCACTCTCAATTTACTGCGACCAATCATCATGTTGCACTCAACTCAAACAAATATAATCATAAATAATAATAAATATTCATTTTTATACTGGGCTATTTTTATAAACTTGCAGGGAAAGCTGAATCCGCAGTTGACCAAATGTTCTGAAGGGCTAGTGGACAGTTTCATTAGGTGTTTTTTTTTTATTCAAACAACAACATTGTTATACAGTTTGTTTACAATATGATCAAAAGACTAAGACTCAACGATCTTGTTTGCTCTATCTGTCAATTTCAATCAAATAGTTTTCATACAATGGTGTCAAGAAAAAAACTCAAATCTAGAAAAACCATGTCAGGGACGGAACAAGCAGATTCTTTCATTTTGGGAAGTGGTGCCTTTACAAGCACAAACAACAAACAAACAGATGGGCCACATTTTTCCTAACAATAACCACACCATCTCCTAAGTGATAGTGGTAGCTTTCATGTACAAGGTCACCCACTTCTTATGTCGTTTCCATCTTTCTGTTTACTTAAGTTGGTTGGCAAAAATGTCCAAGGCAGACAATGGATTATGTTGAGGGTACATGGGGAAAATGTGAACAAAGTAGCACATATTTGCTGTGAGCACAAGAGAAGCACAAGTGCATAATGAAGGAACAGGGGGAGAACTGTGGGTGGATTTGAATTGAAAGTGGAAGGGTTGTGTGGGTGTTTGTGTATGTGCATGAGTAGTGCATTCCTGATGAGATGGCCCAACACAATGGCTGAGTTGAAGGTCACGAGTCCTTTAAAGCGGGAATAATATGCTGGATCACTCATGTTACCTCACATCATGTTCTTGCTTTGTTAAAGACTCCTTCTCAACGAACAAAGAGGCCAAGCAGTTTTCTATCTTTTATGGTTCATGTTTTGGGTGCACAAGTTTGTTCATCCAGGTTTTGACCGAACTGTAAGTGGTGTTTTAGCTTTTTTGAAATTGCATAAGTCATTCTGTTTCATTTCCAATGTTATCCTCTTATATGGTGATGGCACTTATCACTAATGTCATAAGTTCATCTTAGTGTAATGCTCACATTTATGTTAGGGATTTAAGGCAAGATTTTATGTTATGTGAATTTCTCATAAACTTTAACGATGTGACTTTATTGATGAAAAGATACAGCATAGGGCGGTATTATGCAGTCCTCACAAGTTCTTCATAGCCAACCTGATTTGTTGTGTCTTTTCCAGTTTACGTAACCCAACTTGTAAGGAACCATATGCCTGCACATTGCTGACATCTGACTCCCCTTTCCCTTCCTCTCTTCCTAACATGTGTTCTTCAGCATCCCTCGCAATTAGGGGCCTTGTAGATAAAATGGTGTGGCGGTCTATTGCATGCATCTTCTGCAGATTACACACAGATCTTTCGCTGACACCACCCTGGGGTTGACTCTCCCTTGCCTCCCTCCATATACACACCATCACTTGTCATGCATGTTTAGTCCAGTCCATTGACATGCAACAGGATCCCCTGCTCCTAAAATTTTAAGAAGGAATATTCCCTCTGTGTAATGACAGCATGTTTGTAGCAATTTTATCTCAGTGCTTGCTGTTCAATAAATGTCATATATTGCACTTCTGTAAAGCATTAGACAAGGTGAAAGGTCAAAATAATCAGCAATAACATTAATTGTGTTTATATTTTGTTTTGTTAGCAACACCCATAATCCCATTGTGCTGTTTTTTCTTAACAGAGGATGACTGTATTCAGACAAACTCATTCTGTTTTGAACATTTCAATAAATGTTTACTCTATGTTTACTAAATCTGACTTATTTTACCGGTCAATTTAAAAAACACAATTTAAATGCATTATGCTAGCTTAAGGCGGGCAGGTTTTTTTTCCCCCCTCTATTGTTTTTAATTTGTATAAAACTGCTTGTGATTTCAATGGTTTGTAACCCGCCATTCGTATTTGGAGACATGAAACATGCTTTAGGAAGAATAGTTATACGAATTTGCTCTGGGAATTGACATCACATTAAGACCACAGCAGAATCACAGACACTAGAGTTAAGGTGTGCCTGTGTGTCTTTGAGACACAGAGGTATTTGGCCCCTGAGCAGCAGCTTGTGTTCAATGTCTCGCTGATGCAAAGTGATGTGCACTAATTCTACATCTGCTAAAACCAAACAGGGCTTTAAAGTTCAGCCAAGTCCCAAAGAAATCACTTCCTTACAACTCATCTTCTTCCGCAATCTCTCTCTATGTACAAATTAAAGATGACCATTTTCCCTGCCTCTATTTTGCATTTGGAGGTGATGGCCAAATAAGTGGAAATGACTTGGGGGTTTTGTATGCGTGTGGTTCTGTGTTTGACTGTGGATCGAGGTTTGGATTTGGCTGTTTAGACGATTTCTGGCCATGAAATGGGCCCTTGTCATGTGGGCTGAAGCTTTGAGGACTTGATTGTAGCCTCAGTGTAAATACCCAAACAAACAGGCAACAGTCAAAATGTGCTCCAAGTTTGCCATGTATTTACATTCTTCTTCCTCTCTCCCGCTTAGTTTCTTTTCTTTAACTCTCACTTTTCCTCTTGCAAATGATTTGTTAGTTCGTATTTACTCACTAGCTTTCCTTCTTTCCATTTTATGAATGATATTTATGGTTCCAAGTGTCATAGCTAAATAAGGAGTAGAGCTTTGTGACAGGAATTAAGATTTACATTGTCAATAAAAGCGTCATTTCTCACTGTTGTGAGAAAAATCTCACACACAATCTGTGAACATTTGAAACACTTAAACAGCTGCGTTTGCTGCGCCCGTACTACATTCTGGCATTTCAGATTCATCACAAGAAACAAATCCAAAGATGAAATATTGAACCCATTTGGTTGTTCTTAAGTGGCTTTAAGCGCAACTGTTTATGCATATTCACCCAGCGGCTACAAAGCATTCTAGGCTTCTTGAATTTGTTTTCTGCAGCTGTTCTGCATAACAACGCCACGCTATCACGCACAGACGAAAGTCTGGTGAACAGAATCTATTCATAATTCAAACTAACAACAAGGCACGAGCTGTGGCGTTGTCAGATATAACAAATTGAGGAGGAAAGAACTTGAATTTGTATATGCTTACAGAGGTTGACTGCATTATACATACTGCAGGTGCTGCTGAATGTGTGGTAATAGGATATATGATGGATGGCCAAGCCGCATGAGCTCCCATTCCTCTGGGTTATTCATCTATTTATCTGCTTATTTATTTATTCCTTCACCCAGAGAGACCCTCACAAACAGGATTTACTTAAGGTGCAATAGTAGCTAAAAGGGGCCGCGCAATGGCTTTATGGAAATGGAGCTGGGCACCGTCAGGTCCTGAAGTACCATCTTGAGCATGTGTTGGGTGTAGGCTGCTGATGGTTCTGATGTTCATTGGTTTTGTTGGGGGTTTAAAGGAAGCCATGACACATTTTTTGCTGTAGGATCTTTTTTAACCCCCAAATTAAATTAATATCACATTTTTATTTTGTCCAGCATGTGTGTACATTTTGGAAATCATTGTCTTTTATCCCTGTCCAGACATTTTCAACAGAGGGTGGAGTCATTGTTTTGGAGAGTATTTTGAAGTATTGTTAGTGCTGTATGTATTCAGATATGTTCAGTGTTTAAGATCCTGAGCCACTTGTACACTTGCTACTGCTACACATGTAAAGAATTAAGGATGTACCTTGTGAAATTAAAGAGAACTTTAGGCGAAAAATGAAATCAAATCCATATTATATTAAATCTTCACACTTTTTTTGAACACTATTATGATTTATAGAATATTTTATGTATAAGATATTTTTTTTACCATCAATTGCCCAACATGAAACCAAACCCACAGCAACACACGTAATATCAGCTAACTGTCTTTTATGTTTAACCCTGTCACTGCGCCACTTTAAGGGTGTCAAATAAGGACCTCCATGTGCTCTGGGGCAGGTCACCTCCCCTGGGCCAAGCTGTCTCACACTTTACCCCCCACCCACCTCACGTCATCACCCCTTCTTAACTAAAGACTACACTCTATCTTGTTAACTATGTGGTATAAAGCTGCACTACATAATATTTTAATATAAACATATTTCAGGCTTGAATCACTCATTTTTACCAATTGTATACATTGTTGTGTGTTCCCTGTATATTCTCACACACACACACACACACACACACACACACACACACACACACACACCAATTTTCTGTCTTAACACAGTACTAAAGCATTCCGTACTACTACCATCGTGCAGCTGCCAATAGCACCTCTAAACCAATATCAGCACCTCCGCCTCCTCCCCCCCGAGAACATTTTTTCATCGTTCTCATCTCAACAGCCCATGGCAACGACATAGCCGACAGCTTACGATGAGGCAAAGTGGGGAAGAGGGAGGGAGCAATGGGGTAAGGGGGGTGAGTCAGGCCGTAGATCAGGGCAGGGAGGATGGCGGTGCGACCAGGGGGTGACAGGGGAATAACATCCCTTTCTCCTCAATCGACAGGGACCATAACTCTTGCCTCTCCAGGGACAGATTGAGAAAGGCAATAGCCCAAGGGGCTGTGAAGCACGGATGCTTAGGAGAATTGAAAGTTAAAAGAAAAACGCAGTTTGCCGAGCCACTGCCACCGATTCAGCCGACAGCACCGCTCTTTGCTACTTGAATTCACCTATTTCTTTTATTTTTTATTTTGAAGACAGCAGTAGAAAGGCCCAAGTGGAATACTGTCCATATACATGATCAAACAATAAATCTCCAATGGTTGACGTGTTGTATTTTCGTAAATTTTGAGACCTTTTTGCAATTGTTGAAGTTTGTGGGAAGATGTGCACATCTATCTTTTGCAAGTGACATGAGGTGTTGGTCTTCAATCACCCTTAAATGTTTTTGTGGGAGGTTTTGATGAGATGGAAATTGTATTTGTAGAGATCAACATTCGGCTTTGACATCATTGCTACTAGTTTGCAATAATCTGAAGCTATTGGCCAATAATACCCTTGTAATATTTTGCTTGTGCACAACCACATTAAATGAACAAATCATTATACGTTATATTGGATAATCAAAAATCCCACTATAGCTGTGAAGTTGTAACTGACTCTGAAGTCTAGGTGAAAAGGCATTCAGTGAGCCTATAACCCACAGAGCAGATGTATTACATTGTTGGTGCTCTCTATTTAATTTAACCTATGAACATAAATAATGTAAATTTAAAAAAAAGGCTGGAAATAAATAAAGATTATTGTACAGCGAGTACCGTACATTGCAGAGTGTTATTTAGAGTATCTGTTATGGTTTAATAGTATTATAACATGGTGACTCACACTGTTTAACTGCTATTAGATTATAAAGTGTGGTCTCTGTCAGCAAATGATTCCACCTCCTCTTGTTCTGTTTAATTGTATTTGTTCCAAATACTTTATGACTTTACTCTTACCTTGTATGTTATTTAACTTACAGTTTTTACTCCCTAAAAATCCTCTTTCTATTTTTTTGTCATGCTCTCTGTCACTCCTCTCTTCCACAGCCACATTCCCCTGTTTGGAGTGGTTGGGGAGCAGGGGGGGTAGCAACTTTATAGCCTGATCAATTTTACAGTGGCTTATTGAATGGCTTTTAATGCCCTCCTTTACTTTCAGCTGTAACCCGCAGAGTATCAGCCGCTCCTGGGCTGCTGTGATGAGCGAGACAATAAATTTTAATACATCGTCTCTGGAAAATTACACATGTTTAATCATTGATTTTTATTGGCTTATCATGATAACATTATCCCAGAGGGTGAGGGTGGACACAAAGCAGCTCATAAAAGAAAAGAGGTTGAATTACTTATGGCATTTTAAATAGCTAAGTTGACAAAATGAAATGATGGCATAACCAACTCCCTTTAATACAGTGTATTGATTTGTACCTTTACTGTTATAGACATGAATTATTTCATGCAGCATTTAAACAAGTTTCTCCACATATTCTTCAGTATGTTAGTTTGTTGACACAATTACGTTTGAACTGTTATATGTTTTAAGAGTAGGCAAGGAGTTTAAAAGACAATGTTTAATCTACTTGAATATAATCTTAAAAATATGTTCCTCTGAAAAAAACTTCCGCCATGATTCAAGGGGACAGATTTTCACATGGATAACTTTTTTACTTAAAAAAAGTCTTAACGCAACCAGAAAACTGCTATTCCCTTTCCCTTTGAAACCAAAGTTGATGTTCTTATATAGATGTACTTCTGTAAGTTAAATAATTGAACAAACAAGCACATTTTAGGGCAATCCACAATGTATTTACTAAACTCTACCAAGTACATGTGATTCATGTTTTCTTTTTTAACATCAATAACATGTTTAACCATAATCTGGCAATTTAGTTTTTGGTAATGAACTTTTGTAGATGACAGGGTTGAAAATGATAACCAAACTAAATTAAAATATAATTTGATTTAATTTAGGAAATGCTTGTTTGTTGTTTTTTATTGCTCAACATTTCAGCTTCTTTGCTCGATGTCTCATCCATTGTCACTTAACCTCAACAACTGGAGTGCAAGAAAGGTGAAATTTAAAAGTGTGTGCTTCAAGATTTATAGTCTGCATATAAAAAAAAAAATCTCAGGATCATTAAGTCCAACTCTATTGCCATCAAGTTGATGAAAGCTGCCAAACACATACTTAATAGTGCCGTGTGTGTGTGTGTGTGTGTGTGTGTGTGTGTGTGTGTGTGTGTGTGTGTGTGTGTGTGTGTGTGTGTGTGTGTGTGTGTGTGTGTGTGTGTGTGTGTGTCTGTGTGTCTGTGTGTCTGTGTCTGTGTCTGTGTGTGTGTGTGTCTGTGTGTCTATGTGTGTGTGTGTGTGTGTGTGTCTATGTGTGTGTGTGTGTGTGTGTAAACGATGTGATAAGGTAAATTGACTTCTAATATAAATGGTAGAGGTTTCTAGTGACATCCGTATAGCGGTGCCCTTTGTGTCCCTGCCTGGCAACCCCATTCTTCCCATTCTACTTTCTACAAGTGTTGGAGCAAGCCAGTGGAACTATGCATATATGTGTGTATGTTCAACTGGACAGTAGCTATTTTTGTAAAGCACGTCTCCGGTGTGCTATGGCATAAGCCTTCATTGCAGCGCCTCAGGTTCCAGTCTGAGCTGCATGCCCATTGCTGCATGCATCTTTCCACATTTCCTTTTTTTCTTCTGCTGTAACAATTCAGTTTGTATTTATAGAGGAATATGATTATTATCCAACATTTAAATGTATATATATTAAATATAAACTGTATACAGAATATACAGTTTGTTTTTCATGTGCTTGAGCGTGTGTTTGTGTTTGTGCTTGTGTATGTATGTGGATGTGAACATGTGTCTGGGTCCTCCATGGTTGCTCAGATTGTGGCATTGTGATACATATTGGGCAGCAGGAAATGTGTTGTTTTAATTCTCTTCAGATTATTTTTCGTTTTTAGAGTTTATTAAGATCTTACAAATTTGACTTCATAGAGTTGAACTTGTAAGTTAAAAGTTATTTTTCATTCTTGTAGGAAGTGCTAAAGGATTTTTCTTTATTCTGTCTCCCTCTCTCTATCTCTCTCTCTTACACACACAATATATAAAACACACACAAACACACACATGGGCAGGTTAGCCCTCCTCCACACCGGCACCTGCTCTGTTGAAGGTGAAAGAAGTGCTCACTTGAGCTCATTGAAAAGTAGATGTGACAGTAAATTTTTCAGGCCCTTGTGAGATGGGAGATCTTGTTATAGCAGTCAGGATGGGGGTCAGGGCAGTGGCTGCTTGATGATTGAGGAAAAGAGAAGTAAATTCATTCTGCTTCGGGCACTTTGTCAAGTGCCAGTAGCTTACTGTTGAGAGCCACTCACCCATCACCGTGTTACGGCCCCAGAGGTCACCTCCAGCACCATAAATCTGCCTCGCCTGCTAAACCTACTGCCTTCCCCCGGCTGAACACGAGCAGGGAAAGAGGCTGCAGCTGCTGCTGCTGCTCCTCATAGTCACTCAAATGAAGAAAAGTCAGAGGGGAGAATATAGATTCTCCGTTTGATGCTGCTGATGATGTAAGAGCAGGACACTGGGTGTGTTATGCCACAGGGGGATGTTTACGTCTGGACTAATGGTTATGTTTTGTGTGTGAAGGGATGGATTGCCAAGGGGCATTTTATAAAGGCTGGCATATGGTTGCATATACATTTTGCTTTTGGGGTCAAACAGTGTATTTAAAAAGCATATTTTTAGGCTGCCTCATAAAATGATAATGATTGACAAACATTAGGCACAAAAACAAAAAGAGAAGGCTGATGTTGCAAACTCAAAAGTTCTAGTTGTTTTCACATGTTTTTGCACACGAAGAAATGACTAAAGCTTATAATATTTTGTCAAAATAATTTGTGTGTCACTTCACTCTTTCCTGCGCAACATCAGTCTACACAAGCCAAAAATCTGCATCAGCATTCATTGGAAAAAGCTGAAAAAAGGACATTATTTCAAATGTAAGATGCAGGCTTAGGGATATGGTAGGAAAGAAATAAAGCAAATTATCATACCAGATACAGTAGGGCATACATTATATTAGAGTGCTAAATGTTCTATATCACTGTACTGAAGAAAGTAAAATAATATAGCAATATTTATCAGTACAGTAATTGTCTTTCCAACATTATTACCTGTTGCCTGTAGTGTTTGCTTAAATATTTTAGAGTGGTACTGTCCTGCATCATAGGGTTAGAACCAAGTGAAGAGATGTCTTAAAGCAAGACATATAAAGTAATCTATATCAATTTATAAAAATAAAAATGTTTTTGTTAGCAGGTGCACTCTCAAATTTTGTACGCTGCTCATTTACATAGCCCACAAATGCACTGCTAAATAAAAAAGAGCTGTTGCAGCCCAAATCAGCCTTCAAGTGTTTGTTCCCAAAACAAGCAGTTACAAATAATAAAAACATATGTCCATTGCTGTAATACACATACTGTAGAACGGTGTGCCCAATGTAATGCCATATTTTCTTTGGTGCAGATTTCAGTTTTGGCTGAAGTCCACCAACACTGGTTGATGTTGAGCCATTCTCTTCTGATTAAATGTTGGTGAGAAGTGTTTTAGCACTGCCAACATACACTCTAGATGTCATCAGAATATCTTCCAGGATACAAAGGAAGCAAAATTGGCCTTTTAATACTTGATGGGGATCGAAAAAAAAAAAAGGCAAGAAGAAACCTCATATCATAAATGTTAAGATAAAACAAATCTGTGGGCTAATGAACCAGTTAGGGTATACAGAGTTCAACCTCAAGAAGATTTTTTGGGTCGCTTTTGTGAGCAACATTTAGACTCCCAAATGTTTAGTGCAATCATCACTCTCTAGCATGTGTGTAGGACTACGTTTCTATGCTTAGCCTCATATTATTTCATAGGGTCACACCAAAGCATACACCAACCAGATCCTAAACCATAGGGGATCCTGTTCTGTCTTTCTAAATTGATAATTGGTATATCACAAAATTATTCATATCTTCCGCCATCTGCTAACATTTTTCTAGGATGGTGGTAGAGGACTAAAGTCAGAAAGAGGGAAAAATGATCTGGTGTGGGTGTCTGTGTGTTTATATATGTGTGTGTTGTTTTTTTGTACACATGCTTGTCCACATGTGTGTAAAGACTGTGAGTGATCGCTTCTTTCTGAAGTGTGTCATCGTGCACCATAATTACACCTGCCCTAACCATGTGTGTGCATATGTATTCAACTACACATGTGTACATGTGTGCATGCGTGTGCACACTCCTTTTAAGCTTGTAGCGTATGAGCGTCCGCCTGCTTTCAATATAGCCTCTTATTAGGTGGTGCTTATCCTGCCTGCATCTGGCTTCTTTCAGCACTTGATTGGTAGTTGAGAGGCCAGGGGCACCCTGGGAAGAAAGGAGTGAAAACTTCCTGAACCCAGCTTTCACCCCCACCCCTCAACTCAAGTGTACCCCTCAACCTCTCAAATGAACCTGAGACACTAGTTTTCTTTTTATAAACAAAAGAATATGATACTGAATTGGGCAGAGAAATGTGTAGGTGGGTGGTGCTCAGACTTTGTTAGCGTTGTAGGATTCATGATGTATGTCCATCAAGGTGTTTTAGGAGTTACCTTCCAATCAAGTTTCACCTGTTCTTCAATTGCACTCATTGCGCGTGTCTGTCCTGAATCAACCCTGGAAAGTGGTTAGCTCATGCTAATGCACAGTTCACAACTAGCCCACATTAGTAACGCAATCTGTCATAAAGCCAATGCTACATTTTCTTTTGTTTACCTTGCTAGTTAACAGTTCACACATTCATTGTGATTCTGTGAAAATGTATTACTTCAAATTTAAATCTGGATACAGTTAATCCACAAACTAGTGGGGAGCTGCATCAACTTTCCTCTAAAGCTACGTACTGAAATGTCTTACTCTATTGAGGTTTTTACCCTTCCTTTTTCTGCATAAATCATCATTATTATTCGAACAATAAAATAACCATACTCTATACACTGAGTAGCAGTTGATCATTTCTGATTTTGACGCTTATCCCCTTTCTAGCACTTGATTCCCTGTTTGCCTACTCGTACCCCTACTAAGCTGACATAGCATCACTGAAAGACTGTATATTTCAATCTCATGATCTAAATGTATAGACGGAGGACAAGAAAAATAAGTAGACAAAGAAGGAGAAAAATAAGGAATTGATAATAGCAGGGAGAAAGCAGTATGGCAGGATCCCGAGGGCCTGGCCAGGGGCTTTGTAGGAGCCCATACATCAGCTGTCACACGATGGGCTTCCAAAGAGCCACAACAGAGGAACACAATAGACTGGGCAGATGGTCCCAAACAAACTGCAGTGGGTTTGATGCTATTAAAAGCTGTTTACCTCCTGCCAGACGCCAGCAAGTGTGGTGGATGCATAGTGTGATCATTTCTGAATGACAAAAAATGTGTGTGTGTTTCACTACCAGCTTCTGGTGTTTTAATAAACCCTCTGTTGTGTTTTTTAGCCACCAAATGACCATTAATATCTTGAGTAACATGTGTATGGGTGTGTGTGCAGTTTTCTTATGATTAAAATACAATCAAAGACAACACGTGAAAGCAAAACAGAATCAGATGAATGATTAATTTGCCCAAAGTGGATCCAAGCCAACTATGTAGGCCATGACGAATTTTTGGCATAAAACCAATAACCAGACAAATATAAAAAGACCCCCCTCCTTCTTTTTTCCGTCTCTCCCTCCATCCCATCCTCTCCCCTTCATCTGCTCTCCTATAGAGCGACTCTGACACCTCAGAATGATGTACTCCTTCAATGCGCTGACCTTTCTCCTTCGGACTAGCCACCCGCCCTCCTGCCCTCTTCCATGTAGATGAGACAGAGACAGATGAAGATATTTTGCAGTGTGTGTGTGTGTGTGTGTTGGACAGTGGGATAGTGGGCGGGGATGTCTTGCAGTGACACAGTGAAATTAGTTTTGGTGTTGGTTGATGGCGTCCGACCCACCTTCAGATCAGCAGTCAACCAGGGAGATTAATCCAAACACAGGAGGCCTATTGGGGAGCACACATGACAGGCAGCGAACGAGAGGAGAGAGACAGGCAGGTAGACAGACAGATGGGGCGGATGGGTTCATGACAATGATATACCTATTGAGATTGTGTCCATATATCTAACTGTGCAACTTTCAGGTTTAACATACAGATTGTTGCACTGCTAGGAACATGAATATGGTAAAGTCGAAAATGTTTGTTCACCATTTCATGTGAATATAGCCCATTTGTAGCATAGTCACTGAACTGAAATCAAACCATGTCAGACAGATGAGGACATCCTACAGTTTGAACCCCTTTAAGTTATTTCGGTAGTTAAACTGCATATAATTATAGATACATACACATTTACATAGTCATAATCTCATTCTAGTTTAATAATTTCACATAGCAACAGCTGACTATAGTAGCTACAACAATATTAGTGTATATTAAAATTGTGCTTTTGTTGAAAACCTTACCTCACCTTGAATTCGTCAGAAGTCAGGTGTTCTTTAACTACCCTTACAGAACCTGCTCAGTCATTGCAAGACACCCCCATACAGTATGTAAGCATTGGCTAATTGCCTGAAATGTAAAATGAGTGTCAGCAGTTTTTTCTGCTAGAATTGGCCCCAATTTACAATACTCCACTTCCAGCACACTTTGTGATTCTGTCTTGTTCTCTCAATAATCTGTTCCTATCAGTGCATGTTATAGGTCACATAAAAGGGAGAACTCCTTGGATCATTGTTTTTCTATTAAACTCATGATTCTAACTGTGAATTACTTAAATACATATGTTAGTTGTTAAAAGAGTTTTGCTCTTTTTCTGCCATCTCATCTATGTTCATATTTACAGGTATTGAATATTAGCTTGAAAATTGTCTTGAATGTGAGAATTGTTCCTCAAGGCTTTCGTGATAGTTGATTTAGGCTACCGTAGGTCAACACTACCTGTTGACACACAAAGAAGTTACATTGTTCATATCCCTTCTGCACTTTCTGGAAATCAAAGTCTAACATTGTAGTATAATGCGTGGTCTATTTCTAAATGGTGGTTCTGAAATCACAAAAAAAAGAACAGCAACTTTTGCATTTAATTGGTACTATTATGAAAGTGCATGCGTCTTTACGAGCATACAGCACATGCAAATGAACCTGTAAGACCACATCTGTCCTCTGTTGAATGTTACTCTTGGATTGTGCCGGCATCATTATTCAGTACAAATATGAAAAATCTCTCCCACAATGTTATGTTAGGATTTTTAAAAGGGAAACATTGGTGTTCTTAAATAATAAGTCTCATTAACTTCAAATATTTGAAAACTGTTCTTTTATATGTTATTACTCATTGAAACATGATTTCAAGATGCTCACCTCTGCTCACAGAATTGCTGCAAGCAAGTGTCCTAGTCTGTGTGCATGTGTGTATTCAGTTACTTTTCAGCTGAATGTTATTGGCAGACTTAAATGTCTGTATCTATATCTGTGTGTCTTTCTGTCTGTCTTCAGGTCAGCTGTCCATTCCTTGTGGTCCAGAGAGACTAGAGAGTCCCTTGAGCCAAACTTCCAAAGGCAATTATGTGCACAGAAAGGTAACTGACTCCTTACACACACATTCACACAGCAGGGTGTATCAGCCACTTGAGTGGGACTTTGAGCGTTGGGTAACAAGGGCTGTTCGAGGGGTCAAAGGCAGCGTTTGATCTTTGACCTCAGGACAAAAACAGACTGAAGTCAGGGGCTGAGTGATAACTGTGGTGGGTTAACACATTCAACAGCAGCAGGTCTGTTAATCCTCTCACTAAATTAGTACAGAACAGTTCATTCAATTGAGCGTTATTTTTCCCAGTTAATGCTGAAGTAAATTATATTAACTTATTTTTAGAATTATTTGTATTGTAAACCTTTGTACTATTTAATAAAGTAAAGTAAAAGTTTTTAATTATTTAATATCATTACAATAGAGTTTTCCATACATTGTGCTTTTTTTTGCTGCACAATGATTGCTCATTCAGAATGTTTGTAGTCATTTAATCCATTATAATTTTATCAATTTAGTTAGGTACTTTTCCTTAACTGGTATACGTTTTTGTACCTTAGTTTTGCAAAATATTTGAAAGTATTAATTTCAGTTGAAATACTTACAGGGATTAGTAGACTTCTCGCACAACACAAACGCTGACCAGTGCTTGACTGACTGCCTCTCCTGAAACAAATTGATGCCTCAAAATGCCTCTCTGCATATCCTCATCCCCCTGGTGGCCAACACTAGCACAGCGTCAACACATACTTCCCTGAACAAGTTACTTCCTTCATCTAAAGTATTTTGTTTTCTCTCTTGGTGAAATTATCTATGAATCTAACTATATATATATACATTTTTTTAATCAAGCACTTAAACAATATTGTCTTTGTTTTTTTTTACAATAGAGTAAACTGAGCATCCTTTGGGCTTGAGCTTGATGCACTAAGAACTTAAGGGCATATCAGTGGTTCCAAGTCCAGTAGGATGAACAAATTCTCATTTAAGAAATCTAATTAAAAAAGCTGTTCCAATTCATGTTTTTATTTAGTTATATTATAACACATCTGGCAAATGTCTGACCACATTAAGATCACAAAACCAAGAACTTCCCTTATTAAAGAATGATGACAGCTCACTATGATCTAAAATAGGCTTAATCCAAACAAAACAGCAGATTTAGCATTTTTGCTTTGACCTTTTAAGCTTGCTGCTTTTTTTGCCTCTGCCTCTTTCACCCTTGTCGAACTGCTACCACACAACAATGTCCAACTGTCCTACCTCCGAGGTGATCGAAGCTGACTCTGCTCTCCACCCAGCTTTGTTTTTCTTCGCAGCCGTTGGGTGGTCCATGTCTCCCGCTCCCTCTCTCTTTCACTCTATCTCTCTCTCTCACTCATTGTCAAGTTCACCGCGTCTGTTTCTCTTTGAGCGCTACGGGACCCAGGCATGCTCCGAAACTCAATACCAGAGTATACACAATTAAGTTCACACCAGAGGTTATTGGGTGGAAGTGTGGTCTCATTCCACAAAATGTGCAAGTCAGTCAAAGGATAGGAGGGTGTGAATGTTTATGTGTGGCTGGTTAGTTGGTCAAGGTTAACTAAATGACAGGAGGTGGAGATGGTGTGTGTGTGTGTGTGTGTGTGTGTGTGTGTGTGTGTGTGTGTGTGTGTGTGTGTGTGTGTGTGTGTGTGTGTGTGTGTGTGTGTGTGTGTGTGTGTGTGTGTGTGTGTGTGTGTGTGTGTGTGTGTGTGTGTGTGTGTGTGTGTGTGTGTGTGTGTGTGTGTGTGTGTGTGTGTTTCACAGTCCTCTGGTTTCAGCGCAGGCAGGAGTTGGAGATTCTGTTCTGGCTGGTTTGTTGCTATTTGAGACTCTGCCATGAAAGGTTGTGCTTAGGGTGCCGGATCTGCGTTATCATTTTTGTAAATGTCAGAAGTAGTTAGCCTGTTTTGAAACTGATGATTCAATATAAAAATAACATTTTTTAAAATGTTTTTCATCGGCTTGGTGTGACAACAAATGTTCTACTTATATTGATGATGCCAATTTGTATGTGTTTGAGCGCGTTGGGCTTGTAACGACATACAGTATACCTTTATCTATTAAATGTAATTATGTAATTGTAATTTATGGCATTATTAATAATAATACGTCTATTAATAAATGTGCGATCAATAAAAATAAGTGTATAAAGGTTAGCATTGCAACTGATCCAGTGGCAATCATTTATAAGCTGTTAGAAGATTAATTCAGGTGTGTTTTATTATTAACGTGATCTATGATGCCTTTCACCCGTATAGATATTAATATGACATGAATGTCTTAACTTTGTTTATTAAGTGTATAGGGTCATTTTAAGGTATGAACTTCATGGACGAAAATGTCCGTACATTAGAATCTAGAAGTAAATGTAAAGTAGTAACAATAAAACCTAAACTGTGGAATATATTGCCCAGTGTATCTGTCTATGTAATCTGTACTTAAAGCCTTTGGAATTGTCATTGATTTTTTTTCAGTCCTTATATTGATTTATCAAAAATCTGTTTTAAAATCTTAATTAATTTAAAAGCAGACAAATTAATAATCCATAGGTACTTTTGGTCTGTTGAAGGGAACATGAAAACAATATTCTCTGCTTTGGCACTGCTAAACTCACCCCAGTTGACCTTTCCACTAGCCTGTTGAGTGTTTCAGTGTTGGACCCGTTAGCCATAGCTCCCTCTGAGCACCATTCACACGCGATAGGGAGTCCCATGACAGGCCAGCTGGAACCTTCCATCCATCCCCCAAACACACATACAGACACAAATCCTCCATGGAGCCACCACTAGCCAGCCAGCATGTCAGTCATTCAATGGAAGGGTGTGTGTGTGTGTGTGTGTGTGTGTGTGTGTGTGTGTGTGTGTGTGTGTGTGTGTGTGTGTGTGTGTGTGTGTGTGTGTGTGTGTGTGTGTGTGTGTGTGTGTGTGTGTGTGTGTGTGTGTGTGTGTGTGTGTGTGTTGTTAGAACTTCCTGTTTTAGCCTGTGTGCCTCAGTTCTTCCTGACTGGGGTATCACCGGTGTCATGTCTATCAGCTATATGACCAGCAAGACTGTTAACACATACAAAGCATTATACATTTAAAAATGTGTTATATACTTATTATAATTTTAACAATATATTAAAATGTCTCTAGAACTGATTTGAGTCAAGACCATGGGGTTAAAAAGCTTTCTAAATAAAAAGCTTTAGAAAAACAGTCATATCAAAGTTAGCGCCTCTTTTAACCAAGGTGGGGCAAGTTTTGTTGTATTTTTTACACACTGTTGATTAAAGTGTCCCCACACCACACATATTTCTCCACCTGTGGTCACCCTGGCTATCATATCAGGTGGACAAAAATCATCTTGCTTTTTTCCAATTTGTAGTAAAAAGCTAATAACAGTCCAATATATATTCTGAAAACAAACATACACACTGATGTCATTTTAAACTTAACCCATTTCTTAAAAAATAATCAAAGGACACTTTTGTTATAAAAAAAAAAAACTAATGGTAAAATGCCACACTTCGTTTTTCATAAAACTCTAATTTAAGGCTGTTCCTACTCTCTCACATATGTATACTGTATGCACCTAAACATACGCACGATGTAAATGATTATACCTCAGACACATACACTCATAGCAAACTCAGTCAGGCCTTTTCATGAGTGGTGGATATGTCTTGAGGGGCGCACCAGTCATGTTCCATTAATCTGAAGCAACCAGTGGTGATTGATCAATTAGCCCTCCTTAAAGCTGGGGCTCAGCCTGATCAATAGCACTGATCACCAGCCAAAGGTTTTTCATTAAGACCTGCTGCTCTGCTTGAGTAGACTCCATTAGCATAGACCAAATGGGCTGCAAGGAATGCAAATACAAGAGTGAAGATATACACACAAACATAAGCAGGCCCAGCTAAAGAAGAAAGGAGTATAGAATGTTACATATAGCATGTATCAAATAAATAGAACGTTTTAATCACAAATGTAACATTTCTTGCAGGGCTACATATATGATCTATTTCATAGCTATGACTTGAAATTACAAGAGACATTTTTATATATGACTGAATCCCTTCAAAACAATGTTGGTGTATCGATAGCAGAACTGATGCCTCCAGCAGATATTTTCACTTAATTTGTGTTTTAATTGACGTGAGGACTACTGATAAGAGAGACTGCGAAAGTGACCGTTATTTCCCAAACGTCACGCGAAGGGCTCAAAACTCTTCAAAGACAGTTTGATCAAACTCTTCCTACTTGATTATTCATTGTTTAATACAAACCTATGAGTCATAGTATACTTTTTGGCACATAACTGAGCATGTCTGGGAGTTCCCCTCCCATCCTACTCATTGTCAGCCTTTTTTGTTAGGTACCTGAACAACAGCGGATGTAGCTGCACAACAGCAACACTTTAATCTAGGAACATCAAACCCACGGGATCATCCGTTGCTTAAAACAGAAAAACAATGGTCAGCTACCACTGGCAAACTCACCTTTCTCACCCTTTTCTAACCCTCAGTGGGGCCGAAGGCCATTGTTTCTCTTAAACAATCCTCATTGAATTACAAACTGGTTGCATGCTTTGTTCAGTGCAGCCGATACATACTGCTGTCATGGGTCCTATCGTTAATGTGCCATCACTGCACCTCACATCCTCAGCAGACACAGGCAGACGCTGACTTTATTTCCTCCATCTGTAGGGGTGTGTGTGTGTGTGTGTGTGTGTGTGTGTGTGTGTGTGTGTGTGTGTGTGTGTGTGCGTGCGTGCGTGCGAGAGTGAGAGATAGAGGCTCACTTTGTACAATTGTGTTGGTAGATGGCAAGAATGACTAACAGACGAGGTGTGCCATTGTGTTTGTGCAATCGCTGTGTGTGTGTGTGATAGTCAGCATTAAATCCCTCAACAGAGAAGAGCACAGATAAGCATCGTGGCGTGGGGTGCTTTGGTCAGTGGTGGAAACACCAGAGAGACCTGTTGACATACAAACACCCACACAGTAATTCATTTTCTAAAAAGAAAAGTTTAGCTTGAATCTATTAAGTTGAACAAGAGGAGAAAAACTGTTTCAAAAAAAGAAAGGTGATCAGGATAATGATAGTACTTCATTTTACCAGTCCTTTCCTTTTTTAGTCAAACATATTACCATCAAACTTTGACCGTTTTGTACTAAATTAGTATTCCTTCTGAACTACTTGAATAATTTAATCAGATTGTTTAATGGACATGGAACATTACAACTTCAATTAATGATTGTTATTTCTAATTTCTTGGTGTGGTGACCAATGCCCACTGATGATTCAAGTATGGTGAATTGTACTCAAACTTCAAACATTACAATACTTTCTTTTTTAAGGCTAACGTTTGAATTTTTGTTGATACTGTTTCTTTGTGTCATTTCAGTCACCTTCACACTCATTTTTCAGCCTATGCTTATTTTGGATTGCATGGTATTGTTATTTAAAAACAGATAAGAGTGTAAATAAGGGTTAGAACAAGGTTCATGGTTAGGTAAGGGTTAGCGATAGTTGAGAATGTCTTCGAGATGGGATGTCCAGAAGTATGGTAACATGAACGTGTGTGCTCTGTGTGTTTGAGCGGAAAGGAAGGGAGTTGGTTGCAAAGATACTGAGACAGACAGGAAGAGATCATCCTGGAGTTACCATGGCTGGGGTCAAGCCCTCTGCCTCCCTCGGCCCATACATGGTGCTCATGCACTCTCACACACACACATGCAAATGGATGGGGATGGGGATGCTCGTGCGCACACAAAGTTACAAATGTCTGCTTCCTCTTGGCCTCTCACCCCTCGACTTTTTTACCTTCTCTTTACTAGTTGGGGACATTTTCAGGCTCTTAAGATTAAACTTTTGTTACTTTTTCATTTACAACAAATCATTATATCTCTATGAAAGCGTCAGGATGTCTTTAATGTGTTAATGTCCGCCGTCTTGCTATACACTATTTGTGTACATTTTTACTAATTTCCAAAGGGTCTGATGTGTTTTTTGCAAGGATGGCATTGCAGCAGAAGGATATTTCCGTAAGTTGTGTGTAGGTGTGAATGGGTGGGTGGGATGGATGGACGGATGACACCCGTATCCATCCCCACTGGGGAGAGGAAGTCCCTATCAGAACACAACAGGAAAGAGACGGAGCAAAAACAAGCGCATGTCTTTTTGGACATTAAATCACTTCCTGTAGGGCTCTGGCCTGCCCTCCCCCACCATTCTCAGCTTCCACCTCTCAGCTTCAGTTTAACCACCCTTTGGTAGACAGAGAAATTGATCGGGTCTCTTCATCTTTGTGCGTAAAAAGTGAGCATGTTCCTGTGAGAACGTCTCTAAGGTATTGCACTGATGGGTGAAATAACTCATCAATAACGGAGAAAAGAGGCTTGATACTCCAGAGCAACTGTATTTTTTCCTTGTAACAATATGCAAAAAAACACCTTTGCCTCAAAAGTAAATTCTGGCATAGCATATATATGTAATGCTGTGCAGCCTGCCAATCTGATTTATCGCTGTGACTTGCAGATGTGATGAGTATCGTAGGATGCAAGTGCCATATAAATCCCTGCGCCCTGACAGATCACAAGCCCCGAGTCTGGACCTGGTGCTTTGATCTTCTTCCAAGAACAAAAACAAAGAGACAAAACGCTTTATCTGGGGCTGGTGCAGGAAAAGACTTTTTTGATTCCGACAGGAAAAGACAATGACAATCGTTTCATTCAAAACACAAAAAGCGGCCTTTGTCTGCATGTCGTGACATTTTTTAAGGTTATGCTTAATACTGAATTGCTAATTTCAGACATGTGACATGTGGAGTAAATTGCACACATTTATAAAAAATGCATGTCTGACCCAATAATGTCCTCATCCAGGGTACAGCTATAAGAAAATATGACTTCCTTCCTGTAGGCAATTTCCTGTTTATGTCTGAGTTCAGGTCAGGAGAGGGGGATAGTGGTCCCTACCTCACCCACCATCATCCTTCCCCAGAGGTGACCCCAGTCCTTATAATGCAGGATACTATGCTGCCCAGAACCTTTGTCTACTTCTTTTCTCAGGTACTCTCTCCACTATTCACAGAAATAATTACAAACACTATTTATCTTCCTCTTTTTGTCCCGCACAAGTGCCCAGAAAGTGCTCTATTCACAAAAATAAAATGTTCCAAAATAGATAACATTGGATAACAGCTTCTTTATCCACAAAACACAAATAAGGAAAAATGACATTATTTTGGTTTTCTGCTCTCCACAAGACTTAAGAGACACCCCCCTAAAATGTCTCATTGCACACACATGGATCTTCCTGAGGTTCCCTGTTTGTTTCATTTTCTGCTGATTTGCTTAAAACAGGCAGCGGCCGCTGCTGTGAATGTTTAATTTAAGGGCTCATGTTCCTCTCTGTACAATATATGGTGGTTAGGACCACGGACGAGCTTGACGAGGGGGGTCCGGTGTTGGGGTTTTGAAAAATGGGGGGTGGTTTGATGGAGACCCTGAGGTCTCCAGCACAGTCATTAAGATGACTTCTCGGTTTGGAGATGAGAAAGCATGCTCGGCACTCTGGGCTCATTGAAGATGCTCCCCTGCCTTCTTGAAACATCCATTATTTATGAGTTTTTACAAATTCAAACTGACATTTTTATCAGTTTTAGATGTCTGTTTCTGATTTGGCTACACTGGGTGTGTCTGTCCTCCCAAAATCAGAAGAAAATAGTGAACAAATGCAACTGCTTGGTGTTAAAGCAGCAATACTGCTGGGAGCAGGGTTCATGTTACTTTTACATGTGTACTCACTTTTGCTTAACTGACAGTAGTTATAGAGAGGATAAGACTAAGTTACGGTGACATAAAAGATGGTGACACAAATTATAGATTTAAATCCCCCCTTTTTATTTCAGGTCTCATTTTATAAACACTAAATAATTAGTATTAGTGTTACTAATATTAGTCCTTGTATCAAACCTAAACACATAAAATAACTATACAGCTCAGTGCAGGATATCCAGCACATTGATATATATATATATATATATATATATATATATAGTTATAGTTGATATAGTTGTAGTTTGATGAAGGCGGAATGCAACAATGTTAAACCTTTTGTTGTATTTAACTGTGTATGCACATGAAGGACAAACCAGGTCTGTGTGAAGCGTCGTCTCCTCCCTGCCTACCGCCCCGACCTCACTCGCCTGTGGCTGAGCCAGTATTGATCCGCCTGCTGCCCTGTGCTTTGGTGTTGAGCCTCAGGCTTCACAGAGCCTCACCTCACCTTACATCACTCAACTCACATTAGACTCTGAGCTTGATATGCACTGTTAGGCTGGTACACTCCCAGAGAGAGAACTTGTCAAACGCCAGTTAACATGAGCTCTTGCTGTCAATCTTGCATTAGGTGCTGGAGGTTAATTTAACAATGTTGTGCCATCTATTATACATTTTTGTATTTGGATATTGACAAAATGTTGCCTTGGTTACCAATAAAATGTTCTTAATTGTTTATTTTATTTATCTTAAAATAGTAACGGAATAACGTGTATTTTATCAAACTGAGGATAAAATCTTCCTTTTTCTTTTGGGCAAAAACCTTTTTCACCTGCATAGTCTCGACACAAATGCTTTGCTCAATGGCACCTTTACAGTGGTTGATTGACCCGGAATATAGGTTTTTTTCACTCCCCTTACACTTAGTTCATGGATTATTCTTCTTTTAACAGCCGTCATCGTTTGTTGACATTGGCCTGACACTTTTTTTATTCTCCATGGCCCTGGAATGCCGCCTTCACCCTGCAACCTAGAGTTGTGGAGGAAGTGAGCCAGCCTTCGATTCAATTAAAAAACAAATCCTTGGGTACAGCCCTAGTCCTGACACTACAGTACATCCCTGACTTTAAATGGCTTATTTAACTAAAAGTGATTTCAATGATTGAAAGTCACTTTTTGACATACAGTAAGGATGCATGTAACTTAACACTGGTGGATAAAGGCTGCCCCCCATCCAGCTGTTGCTTTTTTGTCTAACAATATTAAACAGCAGCAGAAACAGCCTTGCCAAACATTTTGGACCAAAATGAAAGACCATAAAAAATGTGCCATCCTATATAACCCCAGTAGAAGTATTGCAAGTATTTATTTATTACATCCTGTACTATTACTATGTCCACATATCACGCACCTAGGGCTGGGCCATGGTGCTGTGGTTTGGATTGTAGCTGCAGAGGTCTTTGCAACACAAGGTAAGTACATGCAAACCTGTTTTCTGTTATGTCCCAAACCAGACAGTAAAGAATCGCTATTATCAAAATGCTGACATTATTAGAGGTTAATTAGGGGAAATAATAACGAGTGTGGATCAGGCCTTTTCAGTTCTAGTCATTTTTTCTGTTCAACTCTTGACCTCCCTTAAACAAAGCCACAGCTCCAGACAGATACTGAGCAAATTTCCCAAAGCTAACTCCTTCACTCATAGCTGTGTTTAAGTCTGTGATGTTCATTTATGGGACCCTTTGCTATACTGTTATTGCAGCCTTTGGCAAAGGACCCAGTCTCTTAAGAGTCTTCAATTTCTTACAAAAAACTGTTGCTGTCCTTAAGGATTGACAGCAGAATAAATAATCAGTTTCCCTTCACAGTGACAATCTAAGAGCATCTAAAGGCCTGCCAGCAATTCTCTGTGGTGCTGAAACAGAGAAGGAGAGACCGGAGGTATTGAGGGAGGCAAAGATGAAGGGAAATATTCTTTCTGTTTGATTCAGTCCTCTTAAGGGTTCTGATATTGATGTAGCTGATAGACCTGCAAATGCACGGATACTTGCATCCATGTTTTGAGACAGATACACATACAAACATACACATTAGCAGACATATTGGAACACACTTAATATCATCTAAGTCTTTTGTTTTTGTGAGCGGTATAGAATGTACATTCAAGGATATACAGTATTTTCTTTGTGATGTAGATCTAGTTCTTTTTATTTGTTTACATGTAGCACATGTTGATGTAGCACTTTGCAGTCAAAAATAATAATATTGTGACTGCAAACAAACACTGATGTTAAAGTTAATAACATTTCTTACATCAGGGCCAGTCTGTGCAAAGTGAATTTTCAAGTACTATACATCACCTCCTCAGGAATCCGTTAAACTAAATACTTAAATGTCTACTTTTATAAAATGCCAGTCTTATACTGTCTTTTTTCAGGTTGGGAACCTCTTTACTTTTTTTCTAAACACTTCGGTGTTAGGTTGCAGAACACAACTTTCTTAGAAGTACATTAATAAGCAAGACGTGGCAGCGTGTGGGTGTCCTGATTTCCTATATGTAGCTCGCTCGTGTCACAAACAACTTTATTGTTGAGTGCAGAAACATTTCATGCGGTTGACTAATAGTCTGCAGTCTTTTCTGGGAAAAGGTGATGAGAGAAGTGACGAATGTTCCTTCAGTACTTAAAGAAGTTTCTAAGAAACTACCACTATAGCAGAATTCTTTAATTAGTTAGCACAAGTGTGGTCAACACAGCAAACTCAAAACAATAAACTATAAGAATAAGTAACTATCCAGGGGCAGTTACATGAAAACATTTATTTATATCAATAACTGGGAATTGCAATGGCACGCAGTGGCTCATTGACATTGCAATAATATGTCATCAGTTCCCTCAAAAAGGAAACATCACCTACTGTATGTAGTGACTATATTTTCCCTCCCCTTCTTGATTTGATTAAATTGTTTGAATTTCTTTTTTTTTTTCTTTATTGTCTTTGTTTTTATAATGCCTTTTGGATTTTTATGAGAAAAACATTGTCAATACCAAGGATTTTGCAGCCAGAAAACAGTGTGTTGAGATTTAGGTCATCATGTACTAACATGACCACAGACCTCTTTCTTTGACGTTCTCTTGGAGCACTCTTTTTGACACTGTCGAAGCAAAGGTCAAGATTCCACGCGTAGTCAAGCATTCACCTCCGCCACTTGGCTGAGGTCAGGCAAGATTAATTCTTTGTGTCATCTCTCTATGTGCAAGGTTCATCCTTCCCTACAATGGAGCCAAGCAAACACAGAAGAAAAGTGTGTGCCTGAAATTGTGTGTGTTTGTGTAGTGTGTTTTTAAAAGACATTGGTGCAACCGTTTTAACAGGGCGACTGTTTGAATTAGATGTTCTAACCCCCCACTTGCTAAATGGATTTCTGAAGTGGCTGTAGTTGGAGGCTTTCAATCGGATGTAACCTTGAGTCCTTTTTTATGTGAGCTCTGTAGGATTTAAGTGCTGGTATAACATGAGCACGACTGAATGCATGCTCCTCATTTTTTGAAATTGAAAAATCTCCAAAGACTCTCCCCATTGTGCAGGCAATTAATGGAATGCTGGCAGCGAGGTTCAGGTGCTTAAAAGTTGTATTTTTCTCTCTCTATCGCTCTCTTTTTAATGACTAATAAAGGATAATCATTGCGGAAAAAAAACATAATGCTGTAGGCTTCCTCTTTATGCACAATGATGTATAATGCATGCTTTGAAATGAAACGGCAGCGGCCTTCAAACCATTCCATCTCCAAACCTTAGTGTATTTGCTTTGCATGCCACAGTGAGTCTTTTGCATAACAATAGTGAGTGTTCCCATTAACAATGCTTGCCTATTAATTCGATCTTTACATTTTTAAAGTTTGTCCATCAGGCCGCCAAACAATAGGTCCCCCAGTTGCTGTTTGGTATAAGTGATTAGAAAGTTGGGTAATTGCCTCTCTGAAGAGTTGGGCTGTTTCTCTTAAGCCTCCTTGTTCTTCACCTGTGAGCCTCTGCCAGATTTAACCCTCAAAAACAGATGAATAAACGACTTATTCATCAATAAAATGTTTCATTCACTTGGTTTGGAGATTATTTTCAATTAATGAGACCATAAACAAATGAAGAATTTGTTGATATAATTGGAAAAATTTATATAAAATGCCAGTGATCGTTCCAAGGATTAAACACTGCCAAAGTGCTGATATACTTTTTTGGGGATCCAGATTTATGACCAAATCTGATCAAATGTTATACACTTTGCCAGTTTCAAAAAATCTTCCTTAAAGCTAACTACACCAGGGAAATAAACAGTAGGAGGATGCTCAGTTTTGCATACCTGTATACCTTTGTATTTCTCTCTGCGGTGCCAATTTGTGTTTTGTTGATGTGCTTTAATGTCCTTATGTATTATTTAATTCATCGTGATGTCATTTTTTTTATTTTGAGGGAAAAATGCAAAGCTGCTGGATACTGAGTTGAGAATAAATAGCCTACATTCAAATGTTTAACCTAGAATAATACGATAAACCCAGCCGTACAAAATTAGGAAACCTTGTGTTAAAACATGTGGTTGTTGCTTTAAAAAAAGTTTTTAATGAGAAAGAAAAGAAATTGCAATAAATAATGCATACAATGTTATAGTCTATTAAAGAGCCAGTGATTAATCCAGCATGTGGCGCTGGGCGGCTCATTTATTTAGACAGGTTCAGCTTTTTTCCGGACTCTTAAGCCTCCGGTCCTGCCTGATAAAGGACTGAATACCAAACTTGCTTATTCTAGCGTTCAGTTGCACATTTTCTTTGCAATCTTGGAACACTTCCAAAAGCGTTTGTTTTTCTTGTGCCCTCAATCTCTTTATCTTTGACTGCGCTTTGACAATGCACGGAAGCATACAAGCGCATCTCGGTAAACACGAGTGATGTGGTTCCAGAGTTTAAAAGCTTCTCATCACACTGGTAGACACAACTTGCGGCTGTTTGTGTGACGGAAAGGAAAACTTGTTTAGAATCTGACAGCACTGCATATGTGTGCAAGAAAAACTGTGTGTTTTTGTTGCTTTTGGCAAGTTATTCATTTGTGTTTTTTCTTTTTTCTTCCTCTCTGTGTGGTTATCTTTTGAGTCGGTCGGTTTGGAGATGATGTCTACCTTCGGGGATGCGCATAGCATGCATTTCTGAGTATTTTCACCTGAGGCTGCACTTGTTAGAGTCTGTGGATAAATGTATATACATTATTTATACAAATTCAGGGAGAGTGAAAGCAGGTTTAACACATTTACAGACAGGAGGCCAGGCACTGCAAGCCAAGCTCCAAGTGAGGATTGCAACCCTGCACCGGGGATTGAGCTGGCCTCTTGCCAGGCTGTGACCAGCATCCTTAATGCTGCACAAGAACATTATCATCAACTCCTCGGCAATCGCATAATCCCTTATAAACATGTGCATCACGAATAAAAAAAAACACTATGAAAAACGGTAGATTTTAAAAAGTTTGCTTATTAAAAGACACAATTAAAAACCTGTGTGCTTCCATTGTTGGAGTTTGGTTTTGGTTTTAGACTGAGATCCTGAAAATAGGGAGGTGAAAATCTGATGTACGTTTATATTAGATATAAAAAATCAACGTCATTTCTGGAGAAACAATTCAACTTTGTTTTTATTATGTCCGAAGAGCAGGGCAAATTGTACACGTGTTTTTCTTGGATAATCCAAAAATTCGGAACAATTACACTGAAGGTAAATGAGATGAATACTGTATCATTCAAAGGGATATGGTTACTGTATGATGTAGTGTGACAACCAAACAATTTTAAAATCTATGTTTTTATACAACATACAAGAAAATAAATATGAGCAGCTGATTCCATTGATTTTTTCACAAAACTGTACCTTAAAAAAGTGAAGGTCTTAAGATCATTCAATACAATAGTGTGGATAATCACTTTGTAAAAGCAGAAGTATGTTTTAATAAATAACGAAGATCTAATTAGTATTAACACCAATGTGCCCCGTTAGAGCGTCAAAAGTTAAGATTGAACAGTGATGTTCTGTTCAAGTTGTATTGCTTTTGATATTAAATCATTTCCCATAATAGACATCACTTCTTCAGTTGAATTATTGATCAATGCATTCGTTGATGGGTTGATTTTAAAATATTGTATAGATTTTGGAGAAATATCTTACTATTGCATAAATTCATGATTTGAAAAGAAGTTTAATTAGTTATATATTCTAAGTGAGGCTGTTTGATAGCAAACCTTAAATAAAATGATCAGATGCAAACTGTGGACAGTCTTAATCCTTCTGAAACACTGGAGTGTAAAGCAAATTCAAAATAACTTTGGGGATATTTTAGTGTCTTTGACAAATGACACTTTTTTTTAGAGGAAGGTTTCATGTGACCAAATGTAATGACAAAATGTGCCTCATTCCCACCCAAAAAGACCTTTTAGTTACAGATACTCTATCCTTTAATATAACTTTCAATAGGTAAAGTGTTGAATGTACCTGTGTTCTCCTAAAATCTACCAGTGAATTTTACTTCAACCTTGTGTTATTAATGTGTGAATAAATACATTTTATTTATTTTCTGTGGATCCCTGTTTCCTATCCAGGAGCCCTGTTCCTCAGAGGTGGATGCCTTGCCAGCTGGTTGTAGTCTTCATGTTCCCATGGACCTGGAGTTTACCGCCTCCTGCTTCCCCCGAAGTCCTTTGCCTCAGAAAAGCTATGGCCTCGTCCACGTTGACTGACCTGGCTGGTGACGGTGATTGAAGTTTCTTTTTTTTTTTTTATCAAAGCTGGTGAATTATTTTACTTATATTATAGCTTTTTTTCCCCTTCACTATTCTCTCTTATGATCACTGTAGAGACGCAGCACATCTTTGTTTTTTTCAGTGCATACCTTTGTACTAGTTGTTACTATTTTCCATTTTGTAGGACTTATTTTTGCTTTAGACATTGTTCTTATTTTAAAATGTGCTGCATAATAATGTAAGCTAAATGCCTCAATTATAACTTTGATCTAAACTCCAAATTGTCAACTAAAAGTTCATTGTTTTTTATGCTTGTATGTCTTTCATGGTGTTTTATTTTTTATGGCTTCACTTGCCGCTTCTAAGAGCACTACTGAATATCGTCCAGTAAAGTGTGCGGTAGTACTGCATTCAGATACATAAACTGAGTAATGGGCCCTATTTGTGATCAGTCAGTGTGAGATGTCAATCATATTGAGACTTTTATGATATGCCATCAGCTTTTTCTCTCCCCCGGTTTCCTGTCACTCCATTATCAAACTCTCAAATAGTGGCATGAAAAAAAAAAAGTAGGACAGCTGAGTTAACTTTCTTTACATCTTATTTCCCATTTGAACTTATTCCTACGTTATTCGAAGCAGGTTGAAATAGCTTTTCCTTTTCCCCACAAAAAACCTATGCAGCAAAACGGGACAGCATTAGTGTGTGCTGGAAGCCAGAATCTGAAGATATAAGCATAATAATCATTTATTGAAATATGAGTGAAAATTAAATTAGTCTCAGAGAGCCGCTCCCAATGACAGAGGCAGTGATAGGGACAGTCAGAAGAACAGCAAGCGGGGAAAAAGTCATAAAAAAGCAGGAGGGATATAGCATTTTGATCCATTTTGTACCCATGTGTTGACAGCGTACGTGAGCATTTTAATGATAATAAATACATAAATAAATTCCTCGTTTAACCATGAGTTAAAGAGTTGATCTTAAGCTACAGACTGATTTGTTTAAAACCAAACTTTAACCTCCAAATTCTGACTAAATATTATTATTATTATTTTTTTTAATACGTTTAATAAAAAAAAAAAAGAAAGCCTGCTGTTGCGAATGGAGCATTGACCAAATTAATTTGCATGACTTGATGCCTGCATGTGGTGTAGAGTTCACCTGTATGTAATGGCACATTCAAAGCAGCAGCAGAACCTCAACACAGAATTTGAGAAAGTTGCTGATAAAAGATTGTCTGATGAGGGTGTCAGAAAATTGAGATCAGAAACTCAACTGCTTAATAACATGGGACTTTAAGTTAATTTTCTGTACAATAAACATGCCATTGAAAGACTCCCGATTGTTCTATGACCTAATTGATAAGATGTTGACAGGTAAACAAATAAACCACAAGTAAATGTGGGAGGCAAGCGTTTGGACATTTTTGAACAGTAACAACAAGAACAGTACATGTGAACAATTCCACATGAAATAATTTAGGGTGCCATTTTTTTGTGAAAAGAAAGCCATTTAGGACACAGTACTAGAAGTCACAGATCAAAGGGGTAAAGATGCCGTCTTTGGTATAAGAGCAAACTCGAAAGAACAATGATGCAGTTTGAATAAAATAACTTCAAACGTCTTTCATACCTACTGTCTTCAATACAATATTCCATGTTTTTGACTTGCATTAACATTTAAAAGCCAAACAAAATTATGGTGATTTTTTTAGTTTTTAAAAGCTTACTATTTTGCTCCAGAGCTGCATCAATGAACTAATTATGGAAACAAAACAAGAACATGCTACAGAAAACAAATTTATTCTGGCATGGAAACCTCACGCCATGTAACACAAAGATGGAAACCCAGACACGCAATAAATTATCTTCATTATTAAGCGTAACCAGTGACATACTGTACATCAAAAAGGTAAAAGCACTGTAAATAAAAAAGGAAAGGAAATCTACAAAAAAGGTTGTAAGTGAAACAGAACCCTTATACAGCAATGCTTTTAAAAAAATGTTTAAATGCCAGCAGACAAGATAGAAATTAATATCTTAAGTGTGATTCCTTCTTGATTTTAGTGTCTCACGACATAATTTAAGTACTGCTCAAAACAAATAACAAATAAACACTGTACACACACCAAAGAAAGCGAACCAGAGGATCTTTTTTTTCGTTTTGTTGATTTCATTTTTTAGGAAATCATTGCTTTGCAATTTATGCTTCATCACAGTTCTCTCCCATATGACCACATGAATGTAAACACCTGTTGAATTATTCTTTTTTAATTTTTACATTAATACTTTATATATATATTTGTACATATTTTCATTCACATCTGCACGGTTAGCTAGCATGGTAATGAAATAAGGCAAGACTCACATAACTGTGACATCACAATTTTTTTTCCCCCATTATAATACTGATTATTAAGGTTTTGTAATTTCCTCCTTCTGTTTTGGAGCAGCCTTTGGTCTTTCTGGACAAAGGCAGGGTCGATCCTTCTCCGTCTCAAGAATCACACTTTGTTTTGTTCCAGTTGCAATGAAATACTAAAAAGAGAGTGTGTTTTGCAGGAAAAAGGGGCTATAAATACACTTTTTTCAGCTTACATCATTAATTGAATTTATTTAACACTGGTCTTTCTGAGGTACATAGTTTAAGATGATTCAGGGAGGTGGAATAAGAAAGGGGTACGACAATATGACCATGAGGAGCAAAAGTCTTCCATTACAAGAGAAAAAAAACTCCGATTTTTTCTTCTTATTGGCCTATCTATCATTTTGTTCAATAAAGACTGTTTCTTTTTTAGACTTTTTTTTTTTTCAGTTCGTCCCTCAGTCAGATCAAGCTGCCGTGGCAGGCGTGTTTTGTGAGTTCAAAAAACAGATGTGATAGTAAGTTAGAGTCTTTGGCCTGGTTGACTGGCTGTCCGTTCATCTTTACAGTACCAACAACAGCTAAAAGCTGGTTTCAGTGAGAGAGCATTCGGAGGATCATCGACCAAAAAAGCCACCGCTCTAGTCACAAAGCTGTCTGTCCGAAAGATAGGTGGTGTTTCTCAGCTTCCTGTCTTAGCACAAATGGCATCTCAAAATGTCCACAGTGCTCAAACATTTAAGAGTGGTTATTTCTTAAGTTTCAACCTGCCAGCCTGATAATGTGTTCTTTTCCAGATGATTGGATCCCATCTTGAGCCACATTTGTTTCAAGTGTTTTTCTCCTCTTACTTTTAATATTGTCTTTTTTGTGGAGGAGAAGAGGCTTTTCTTTCAGACTTTTTTTTTAATAGAATAAAAGGATCCATATACTGTTAGTGTTTACACATTATTTGTCTCTGTGCTTGTGTGTTTATCCAGATCTGTATTCCAAGTTGTAACTTCAAAATCAAAATGAGCTTTATATAAACAAAAGTTGCTAACAATCTCTGCTCTCCATCCTCCAGGTCATCACTCAGTCCACTCTGAGATGGAGGTTCAGTTATTTGCAGCAGCGGAACTGAAATTGTTTGCACAGCTGCATTACGTGTGGTGCAGTCCTCTCTTAAGCTCTCTTTGCATGAAGCATTTCAATGAGCAGATTGTTGCAGGGCACATCCCCGTTCAGGTGTTTGTAGTAAAGGTATTCTTCGGCCTGCAGGCTGATGGCTCGGATCTCAGGCAGCCGGAGGAGCAGCTGGCCAAACTTGTCCGTTTGTTGCGGATAGTTACACATGACGTAGTCCAGCAGCGCTGCGTTGACCTGCTCCTGGACACTCTCTACTAGATGAAAGTTCTCAAGGTTCTTGACATCTATCAAAAGAAAAAGAAAAGGGTTAGATTGCTTGACACTTACTCATCTATGGGTGCTGTTTGATTATAATAAAAAAGCAATAGCACATCAAATTGAAGCCTAAACATGGCATAATGGCAAATAATTACAAACCAGAGATGTCACAACAGCTGAATTTGTTTTTGAAGGCATAATGTGCCCACAGTACATTAACAGCATGATTAGAATGTATGCACATCTAGTCCTACAATATATTTAGGCCAAGTGTTCAAGCTTACTTTTAATTTCTCATAATATTATCTCAGACTTCTTTATGGCAGGAACTATAACTCAATAAAGCACCACTGTATCCTCAAGGAGATAAATGATCGATCCATAATGCACCAGAAATATAATGTATTATTATAATGGTTTATATTTAAAAGACAAAAAGGTTCCCTTCTTTGTTTGTCGCTTTATGTTTTTTATAATTTTAAAGAGGACTTTTCATGACGAAAAAAACCCTTCTCTCATTATTCTCTGAATCGTCTCTTGAGAGAGAGAACCAGGTAAAGGCAAAACCTCTTATCCCGAGAGATTAATTCCCTAGTTGTCAATGAATTATGTAGGGCAGAGTTACAGTCATATTAGCACCAGAGCTGCTCCTTAACCTGCTCCTTTTATATCATAACAAAACAGAATGTGTTTTAATTATTTGTGAAAAAAACAAGCATTGATCTTAAAAACAGTAATCACTTAAACTGCAGGTTACACTTAGAGCCCAGAAATTCATATTGGTGGGAAGTCCTTTTTTCAGTATTAATTCCTTGTGCAAAATACATTTTGCATCTTTCCAAAATCCTACCCTTACGCGTAGCTTTAAGCACTTTTCCTTGGCCATAATAAGCTCACTTGGGGTTTGAGCAGATTATTGCAAGACAAGACCAAAATTTGCTAAATGGATAATGGTGGACCTGAGCGCTGTGTGTACTTGTCATGATTATGAAGTGCAGGGCGGCAGAATATTTAATCAGATAGCAGCTCTGTGTGTGTGTGTGTGTGTGTGTGTGTGTGTGTGTGTGTGTGTGTGTGTGTGTGAGAGATCTTTTATTAATCCGCTTGACCCCAGGTTGAGTGTGTTCACAGTGAGCTAATGTGGAATGACAGAGTCCCTGTGTTTAGTTGACACCTCTGGTCCAACACATACACTGCCGCACACTAAAATGTACCATCTTTCATGCCAAATATCTGCCTTTCTCTCACAGAAGCTCAAAGACTAATCCATTGAAATACACATAATATTGCTCACACAGTACCCCCTTCCCACACTCACACATACCCCATCCACCCACCTAGAGCATTAGGAGGAAGGAGGGGGGAGATAAATCAGCAACTAATGAGGTCTAGAGAATGAGAAGCAGATCCTTCAAGGCACTTCCATCTATGATGCACTCTTCCATGCTATTACAATCTGTGAGTGTGTGTGTGTGTGTGTGTGTGTGTGTGTGTGTGTGTGTGTGTGTGTGTGTGTGTGTGTGTGTGTGTGTGTGTGTGTGTGTGTGTGTGTGTGTGTGTGTGTGTGTTTTTGCATGCTTGTGTTGCCTGTGTATGTGAGGTGGTGTGTAGCATGTGCAAGCTCACCCTGACCTCTGTGTGACACGGCGGGGGGCTAAATAAGGCCAAGAGGAGGGCAGGAAAGGGGGGAGGGTGCACGGCTTGTGACAAAAGAGGCTCCAAACAAACATGACATGTGCTTTTTCCTGCTGCTACTCAGCTGTCTGACCCCCTATCAGACTCCTGAACCAGCTTTCAAACCATCAACACCTCCGAGAACCATCGATATAGCCTTACATAAGCTAACCAGTGTGGGCTTTAGGCTTTGACACACAGACAGCCTACGCAGGTCAACAAGAAAAACAGTAGGCTTGTTTATATCAAAGCAAAGCAATGGAATAAAAAAGAGTTGCTGAGAAAGTATTTTTAAAATGCTGAGATTGTTATATTTGCATCAGGATACATGAGCTATATTTCCTGTCAATTGTACTTCCTAAATGCTGTTTTAAAGCTTTGTCCACACTGCACAGAATAACATTCTCGTGGGGAAAATGAAACTGTATCCAAAAGTGAATTGAGTCTAAACTGGAATTATCATAACATAGCCCAATATGTGTCCCTTTTTGATTTTAGGACATACACATTTGCAAGGTTGTTTTAAGCCGAAAAGACTAGAAAACAACATTTTGGTAACTAAAGCCAGGTGTTGACTCATAAATGACTTTATGAAATAGCGTATCTGTTGGTTGGCACAATCAGTTTTACCTCGTACAAAGGATGAGTCAAAATGTCTTTTTCTGCAGTACAATGTCCATAACAAACATGTCATGTTGCTAAAGAATCAGTTCTGCAGTGTTAACCTCTTCTGAGTTTGATTTAGTTAATTCTGCACCAACATGACAAGGTGAGCCCAGAGCAAAAACATTGGGAGGTGTTGCCATGGTTTCTCTGATTTTTTAGTAGGTGTTTGTGTGTGTCTGCATGAGTGTTTAGGCATGTTGAGGGTAGTTTGTTTGGTCTGTGTGGATATTGTGGAGGGGGGGACTAGAAAGAATTAGTACCCAATGTCTCTGTCAAGCTAATTAGGGTAAAGTGTGGCAAAAAGACAGCATTTTAATTGCTAATTATTGCCAGAGCCCCTTTTGAAAAAATAATGAACAAGGGACTCCAAAAAAGGAAGAGAAAAAGCACATGTGACAATAGTTTGATTTGTGCTCCTGTTGGTAAAATCAGAAAAATAACTGGTTGATGAGAAATGTTTTTTCTCATCAGCAACAAGAAGGATTGTCAAGTAGAGAAGAGTGGTTAGGGGGAACATAAAATAAACAATTGATCAATGATTCCCAGACAGTGTCAGGTCGGAGCATTAAGTGTAATAAGCGTTCTCTCCTCTTCCTCCAATGCCCCCCCTTTCATTCTTTCTCTCTCCATCTCATTGTTCAGTCACTGTGGGACTAATTATCAACTTTTTTTTCACATAAAACAGCCACAGTTCGTTGCTGCACCGCATCTGAATACTCAAATGGAAACCCTGAGGTCCCGTGGAATACATTGTTTCATTTGACGGCCGATCATGCTCAAACAAGCGACCTAATGCAAAAGTACACACACACATGCACACGCACACACATTCACATTCACATTCACTATTACTGAGCCCCTGAAATCACTGCTGTGCCTTTTAATTAGACTAGATTTGCTCGGTGCTGTGTGTGTGTGTGTGTGTGTGTGTGTGTGTGTGTGTGTGTGTGTGTGTGTGTGTGTGTGTGTGTGTGTGTGTGTGTGTGTGTGTGTGTGTGTGTGTGTGTGTGTGTGTGTGTGTGTGTGTGTGTGTGTGTGTGTGTGTGTGTGTGTTCGTGTTCGTGTTCGTGTTCGCATGTGCTTTTACCGCCCCTTACAACCCACCTGCTCCAGGGACACACACACACACACACACACACACACACACACATGCAAATATCCGCTCCATTGCCTCACTCTCATGTCTATGATGCTAACAGACAGGACACTAATAACCTTTGATCAGAAACATCGCTTTTTTTGTCACAGTTTACCATTCTGTGCAAAGGCAAGCAGGCCTTACTTGTTTTATAGCTTTAAGAAGCTAAAGTGGTAGAGAAGTACTGCAATATCCAGTAAGTCAGCCTGTTAATATATCCTAGCTGGGTAAGACCTGACCCTTCTATAAATCCATGGTATAAGTAAAAATGGTAAAAACAAAAGCACAAAAAATGTAAGAGAGAAAAGTTTCATTTGTTAAATTTCAATCACCTCAAAAAACTTTGAGGAAGACCAAAATGTGTTCAGTTAGGGTGTTATTGTCCCGACCCCCATCCTCATAATAAGATACTTCTATAAAGGCAACAGTTGGACATGGCAGAATAACACTATGGCCTCTAAAATTACAATCTTAGTGCCCCAATCAATAAACCTCTCAGTCACATGCTTTCAAGTCATTGTGCCTTTCAAACTTCACAACATGCGTTTCCTGACCGCCCCAAAAACCACACATAAAACATTTGGGTCATAAACGGTTGTTGAGTCAAGTGCTGTCAGTAAACTTGACCAATTAAATGTGAGTGGAAGACAACCTGTTCACTTCCTGTATAGGCGGGAATTAGAAGCTCCTGGTCTTCCAATAGGGACTTTCACAGACGTTTATGCAAGCCTATCAAAGTTGATTCACCTTTTACTACGGCTGCAGTGCTTCAAAGAGCGATGGATTGAACCCATGTCCTGGCCAAGTCCTCTTTATTGCACCCTTCTTGATGTTATCAAGTCAACATTGTTAACTGCTACTTCATTTATTATTAATCTGCTTTGCAGCTCGGCTCCAATCAGAAACATGGGCGTTGAAAGAAGAGAACCCAATAACCTTTGAATCTGGGTGGGTTGCTGGGACAAGGTAAGGACTAAGGACTGCCCACAATAAGCAACATGTGGAGCTATGTGTTCATTGGGAGAATCTGGCTGTGTGTTTGTATACGAGTGTGGTGTTAAAAAAACTGTGTGCAAGGGATATCAAAGCAAACAAGGTTCACAGGGCAAGGGGCAATGGTCGCATGGTTAACAGTATCACTATAGGCTATTATCTGAGTTTCGGTGCACTGCTGGCCCTTGTTTTTATTTTGGAGAAAATGAACCCCCTTACTGCCTATTTAACCTTCACACCACTCGCCATAAGGTACACAAACACACACATACTCACATCTCCCATCAATACTCCATTGACAGCATTTCACCAGGAAGTGTGTTTCCTGTACAGCTTCCCTCATCTATCACTGTATGCCAGCAAACAAGTTTCCCTTCTCCCCGGAGCCCTAAGCTTCCTTGTTTTTATCCAAATCCCATTTGGGGAATTCCCTTTCTCAGATACGACGTCTCCACGTTTGAGGCGAGTGAAAACACAGGATGGGTAAACTAGAGTTATGTGCTCCTTCACATGTAATGGGGGTTCTTGGAGGGGGACTTGATACGCCAAATGCTTCAAGGGTAACATACAGTTACAATTCTATCACAGGAGGAGCATGTATCAGCTGACTTTCAATCTCTCTAAAGAAAACTTAAACTACAGACACTGCTACATGCCACAAAACATGACATGAAGAAAAACTACTTTAGTGCACATGTTGAGTTGGTAAAAATGTTCATTATTGTCCAAATGGCTCAACTCAAAGGCAGGTTTCTGATGCTTTTCAACCAGCCGACAGTTACTTTGGTGGGACCATATTCATGCCTGCAGGCTATGAAATGGGATTAGGCTAGGAATAACAACAAAACACCTCCTCCACACTTTATTTCCTTATTTTGTATAACTATTGTTCTCATAGAAGAAACCCCAGATACCCCACTGTAGCAAAGGCAACCTATACCTTATAGTCAACAATTATATTTGAGTCTATCAAGCACCGATCAGCGATAGCTAATTTAGAATCTCTTTTGTTCTTATTTAATTAATTGAAGGATATTAGGGTGTAACCTTTACACTCAATAACTGCATATTCAGCTGACAAAGGCCTCATTAAGCCATAGACAGTGACCCCTCATCTTGAAAAGTGACCCTTTATTTCACCGTTATAGAGTAATACTGTAGCTATATGCCCTCAAGCTAACTTAAAGCCCAATGTCCAGAGGCAAAATATCCTCTGCGCTAACAATGCATAATATCAACCATCTCACAGTGCCTGGAAACTGCCCACCAATGGGGACGGGCTTTTGTCAGAATACCCTAAAGCATGAAGGCTCAATTTGCCTGCCCACTCATCAAACCCTCCCTTTAACCACAAGGGGCCAAACGCCATGCGGCTTTAAAAGAGAATTACACAGGTACCGTCCAGTAGGGGATATATTAAGTCAAATCTAAACCTACTCTGACATAATTGCTATTGTTGTTAAGCTAAAGAGGTAGTAGCTGGTTCAGTTTTTGTCGCCCAAGGACGGGTCGGTGTGCTCAGTGGACGATGGAGAGAGGTCGAGAGATATTGTGAGGAAGGGAAAAGTGCCTTAGGTCCGATAAAATAAGCAATAGAAAAGGCACTCGTAGCAGGAAGCAGACAAGCTTCTCTCATTGACTATGCTGGCTAGAAGGTGTTCAGGGTTTATCCTGAGGTGAAGGGGAAAACAAATTTACATCCTGTATAAGTTGGTCCTATTAGTGGCTGTGTTGTTATAGACTTTGAGAGCTTTAGAAGATCAGCATAGCCAGGGAGGACAATATTTGTAGGAACAATAATTAAAGGAATAGTTCAGACTTTTGTACATAAAATGGTATTATTTAACTTTAACATATTATGGTAGTAGTTACTTGCTGTTGAATACAGTAAAATAGAAATTAAAATCAATTAAAGGAATATATTAACAACTAATCTAGAATCAAAATACTTTATTAATCCCTGGGGGTTATAGGTTTTGTGACAGTTGCACCATATTAGAATAAAAATACATAACTTGTTGTTGCCACAGGGACACATTGAAGACTCAGGGTCATGGTGAAGACATAAGGAAGCACAGAACAGTCAGGAATCCATCGATGGAAACATTTTCATCTGATGTATCCTGATGCAGGTCAGACCATCAGGTGCAGCCCTTAAAGCTCATCAAACTACACACAACAGATCTTCCATCTGACTCCCGGCTGAAGGCGCTTGGTCGTCCATTCAATTGAATTAATAATCAGTCAAAATATTAATATTATAACAGCTAAATAATAACCCTAACTTGCAAGAAGAATGAACATTAACTGAAACTGCATATTTTGATATTTGATATAACCCAGTGAACAGTTTGTGTTGCATAAAGAACAGACATTTATTTACCAGCCTCAAAACAACACACCAAAAAAGATTTGCCTGTTTTATAGTTGTTTTTATTTATTTTTATTTCTTTGCTTTAGCTTTAAATATTCTTGTCAACTGGCCCCATGTGCTGTTGTTAATTTCTTCAAGTTGCGGACTCAATGGTCTAAAAATCATTTTGCTGTGGGGGAAAATCCCATTGTCTCAGCATTATGAAAATCCATTTGCCAGAGGGATATTGAGAGATTTGAATCAGCAATGAGCCTGTGGTCTCCCTTGTCTCCCCCCACACTTCTTATTGCCCCTTTTAGTCCCCATGGAGGCGGCACCAAATACATTTCAATGATCTGACCTCAGATGGCGCAGTGCACCCACAGGTCCCTGCTCTCTCACCTTGCTAATGCCATCAGGATTTTACAGACCGTTAACCTCCCCTCACCAAAACAGCTCGCAGACATATAGCTATATGTAGCTAATGACAGTAACACTTTACCGGCAAACTGAAATCTAATGGACAACAACGTCATTTGAGGAAGCAATCTCTGGAGCGATGCCAAGAAAAAAAATCGGTATTCTCATGAATTTTTTATTGTTTTTGCTTGTACCTGTGAGGTTACTTTTATGGTTCTTATAAACTAACAAAACCACCCCCCTCACTCACTTCATTTTTACCTGTCAGCAACAGTAAAAGCAGGCACAGCTGTAATGTGTGTGTGTGTGTGTGTGTGTGTGTTGCTGTCTCTTTCTATCAATGCATGTGTGTGAACCTCGTTTACATTCAGTGCACTTTTGCACCCCTTGGCTAATTACACACAGGGTTAGTTTGGTGGTGCAGGGAAAGTGTGGAGAGAGGAGGGGCATGTCAACCTTTCTTGTTTATCATAAAGTGACAGAAAATCATTGGGGGGTCAAGTATCCCCCTCTAACCTCCACCAACCCAAAAACTCCTGCAGCAGTACAGAAGGTGCCTGGTGTGGGAAGCCTCCCCTTTAATGAGACCATTAAAGGGCCCGTCTCCCCGTCAATAGATTTCTCTCATTCTTTCTCTGACAAATTTGAATTAATAATTCAGTGGCAAGCGCCTGGGGATGTATATTTTCAGCATGAAGGACAGTTAATCCATAGCGTCATTTTCCCTCCCTCTCTCACACTCCTCTCCTCTCCTGCCCTCTCTTGTTTAACATCTACCTCACTCACTCCATCTTTTTTGCTTCGTTCTCATTTGATGATGGAAGCCAGCAGGTAGTGTGGCCTTTAGACAGTGTGATGCTCCCCCCCCACCCCCTTCTCTAATTTCTTTGTTCTCTGTGTTGTTTTGGTCCCCTGTCAAGTGACATTTGGAGTCAACTTAAGGGCATATTTGGGTTTAAATTAATCAAAAGTATTATATGCTTGTGGCCGTTCATTCCTTAACCTCAGAGCTAATGTGAGATGATAAGTTTGCACAATACCTCTCAAAGATGGACTTCATTTATAGAACTGTGGTTTTAATATATATATATATATTTTTGTCAAATGTTAACAGTCAAATGAACAGTGATAGTAAAGAAGAGCAAATGAGAGATTTTGAGGATTTGTTTTCACTTGCATGTTCCTACAAGACAACATCATATTAACAAAAGCCTATGTGTCAGATGTTTTGGGTCTATTATAACAGATTCTTTGTGTCTGATGCTGGCTGCCCATTTATTTCCTTTTATCAGATCTTTGTTTACGAGCAGAGTTTATTTTGCTGTCCATGTGTCAAACACCACTGAGCTCTGTAAGATTTTACAGGCATACAGTTTCATACCAACAGTGGCTATGGATATCAGTGCCAGGTGGCACTAAAGTACAACTTTATGCTCCAAGGCAACTTGCACAGGCCAAGAGCTGGCATGACAAATGTCTGGCAGTGCCCAGGAATATTCCTTTACATTATACAACCTTTTTTTCTGTTACGTGTATAAAGAGAACTTGTGTGATTAATGCCCTCTTGTGTTTCAACATGTGTTGGCTCCCTGACCCGTATTTCTAACATTTGCCAGGAGCTCTTAAGGTTTCCATTGCACCATGTCTTTTTCTTTTTATAAATGCAATACAAGGAATAGCTATGCTTAACATGTGTTTGTCTTTGTGTGAAAGATAGTGGACTCACAAGGCTTTGTTGCTTAAAATATCCTTCAGGGCAAGAACAAATTGACAAGAAAGGAGCTGCGATGGTTTAGGAGTGGGGGGTCACAGAGAAGGTGGGGGCCCAATGCAGAGAAATAGAGGGAGAGCGTGAAAGGCTGGGAAAACAAGAGACAGCGAGCCAGAGCACCTGTTGGATCATCTGTGCTTTAAAACGTTTAATCACTGTCTCTAGTTACACGCACACACATGCCACAGCATGCACACACACATCACCTTAAAGCTTTGCTGTTCTCTGCCCTGCCAGAAGTATCCCATAACCACATTGTCCAAAGACATGCACGCACACACAGAAGCGCAAAGAGCAAAAGCAAGAGGGTGTATGATCTTATAGCAGCCACCTGACTACCATATAGCTTACCACCACCATAGTTTAAACACATGCCTCTACACTGTACACATTCAGGCAGGAACACAATGGCTGACAGCCTGAATGCCAGGCAGTACTGTGATGCCATTGAGCTGCATTTGCGATATCAGGACCATAGGTGAATGTACAGGATTATTTTTACTTCTGCTTCAATCGTCAGCATTTTTTCCTCTGTGTGTAAGCTCACACACTTGCAAGGGTACAGTAAGTCAGAAATGACAAATTAAGATGATGAGAACAACTACAATAATAATCAAAATCAACATTATCATCATCAAAACAATAATGCGCATTATCTCTTCTCCTTTGCTTTTCCCTCCGAGTTCATTTCACGCTTTTGTCTTTTACATTTTGCGTAAAGTAATGATTGTGCAATCAGTAACACTAATGACACTTTGTGATCTATAGCAGTCATAAATGTCTAGTCATAAAGATGTCTCTTTGCTGAGGAAATGACTGCAGCAGCAATACTGTAGCTTCCACTGAGACATTGATTAAAGGAGTGAAGCCATTCACATTTACAACTTAACAAATGATTGACAAGTCGGGTGTGTAAAGCTAGGTGTTCATCTGATTGCATTTGTATTTTTGAACATTTGACCTGCAATACCGTTAAAGAACAACACCACTATTTTCTTTACCAATATCCTTAAGCTCATGCAAGTTATATATGTTACTTTTTTATATACTACATCAAGTGTCTGCGCAAAGTCAGTCTGCAACTATGTGAATGTTTGTGTTTGTGCCATTGAGGGCATTCCAGAGTGCATGAGAGCAAGAAAATGAAAGAAAAAGCAACCAAGAAATCAGTTGATCGCTGGTTGAGTGACTCCTTCGGGAGGGTTGTGCAACTCTTTGCTGTTGAGTATGTAATGTTTAAGTAAGGCCATGGCAGGCGGTCTGATCAATATGCTGCATGACTGTGGCAGTTGTTCTTTCCCTGCTGTCACACAGACATACACACAGTCTTCATCTTGCAGCACTGCTGTAAATCCACAGCTTATAAGTAAAACATTGGTGCTCTTTTGATTGCTAGAATTAGCTCATATTTGTTGACTGACTGACTTTTTTACTTTACCATGCTGTTGAGATCACACTTTTGAGCTCAAAATGTTTAAAATGACTTTTGACATTGTGACATTAACATGTGCTGCATGTAATGCCTACTATAACCACACTTAATAGGTTGTACAATTGGACGTCAGTTGGGTCAGTGAAAAAGCAGTAAGGTTACCTGAATAAAACTAAATAAGTCCTCTAAACAAACTATTAAGCTTCATGAAATCACGGCCAGGGAGTAGACGGTCTCCAGTCAACAAATCATTCATATCAATTGGTTGAGAAGATTTCCTGCTGCACTTCAATGTATGCACAATTTGTTCTCTAAGTCTGTTTTCCTTGACTAATGCGAGCCTGTTCTCCGCAGAGCCCCGTCTAGCCCAGGCCTGTCCTTCCGACCCCAAACAGACATCCCTCAGCCTCTAATTGGAGAGGAGTAGCAACCTAGCTAGCACAGCGCTGGGACCCAGGCTGCGGCCACTGAGAATGCATTACCATTAGCATTGCAGTGGACCAACCTGTACATAATGATAACCTCAAGCTCTGGCCACTGGGAGCAGCTACACACACACACACTCACACACACACACACACACACACACACACACACACACACACACACACACACACACACACACACACACACACACGCACACACACACAAACACACACAGTGTCGGTACACTCTCCCTGCCCCATCTTCCCTTGTACACGCAGTCACGTAAACAAGCAGGTGTAATGCAGCCCCAGCGGTGGGCAAGGGTGAGGAAGGAGGGGTATAAAAAAATGGGTTGCTGCCGTTCTGCTGAAAAGTGTGTGTAATGAACTTGAGTTCCATTGATCGGGAATGAGAGTACAGGACCGGGGGCTGTTTGTCCCAGAAGGGCTGCCGTAGCGCTGCTCGGTAGCCCCTCATAAATGTTTGAAAGGCCTCAGCCACTCTATATCCACACTACCTGGGTTATAACACACACAATTCCAGGTTGGTGATGGATAGGTGGATCGGTGGTCACTGGTGGTTGATGACATTTAGGTGGTGTACTCTATATGTGTGGTTTTGTGGCGGGGGATTGAAGGTGTGATGACGCATGTGTTTGGAGATTCAACAAAAACTTCCCTGCCCGTCTCACGTTCATTCTCTGAAATGTCTGTTCAGTTGCAAACATGTGCTAATTTGTTTATTATAGCTTTACTTTCCTATGCTGCATCCATGAGCTCTCAGGCCCTCAACTCCCCCCTAAAAGCCCCTATATGCTGTACACAGGATTGATATTACTGCAGATATCACTTAGAAAATACCTGCCGTGCCGTGCGGACCATCCGCTCCTCCTTTTGACTGCTAAGTACCAGTTGGCGGGAGGTCTTCTGCGTTATGCAGCCGGTGATAAAAGTTGAACATTGATTTTGTGTAGCAGCTTGTAACTGTTAATGTTGAGACATCAATAGCAAAAGCAAAGCGCTGGTGCCTTAATAGGAGAGCGAGAATGTGGAGGGTGCGAGCAGAGGCTGACTCTAAATCACAGAATCTATCCCGGCCGATCGATAGGACAGTAACTGCAAGTGTCCCTCTGCTTTCCTAATGTTTTATAATAAACTGACAGCCTGTAATAAGGCCAAGGGAGGGAGAGAATGAGAGGGAAGGAAGAGGGGAGAGATGGAGGGCAACAGTTTCTCCATAGCTTGCCCGTCTTAAATCACCCCACATGGGATTGCAAGAGAGAGCAGAGGAGGTGGTAGAAGGGAGGAAAAAGGTTTTTTCTTTAGTGAAAAAAAACTTTTACAGGAGCATTTTTCTAGTTGTACTCACTACTACGGTAGTTAGTGAGTGTATTGATGGAATGGAGGAGAGGTTTAGGGGATATTTCCTGTATTGCTTTGGCGAGGCAGTGAGTTAAAGTGTGTATTAAATCCTACTGCCACTGTGCAGATGTCACCATATTCAGTTGGAAGTGCAGAGCTGTGTTGCATATGCTATGACTGTTTCAGGGTGTGGATAATGCTGAAATTCATAAAGAGATTACAAGTTTTGTAACACTCCTGATAGATGGTGAGAGAAGATGCTACTGTATTACTGCTCTGTTTCAAGCTCACTCTGGTGTGATACAATTGGGTGGTTTGCATTCATATTGTAAACTGAGTTGTTAAACATATCCTTATTTGTATATGAGACATTGTGTCTGCTGTTATTTGTTTTATCTACAATGTTTTACAGGAGTGTAGGATCCTGATTATATGTTTTATTTTTGTAAAAACTTAGGACTCAGACTCGTGGTCTTTATCTGGAACCACCTTGAAAAACTACATGTGGCTCTTTTGTCTTATCACTTATTTATCACTTAAGTGTTTGAAACTGGAGTCTGTCAATTTACAAATCCCTTTTCAACCCCCCCCCCACACACACACACACACACACACACACATATGGCCTTCTTTGAAACCAGATAAAGAACAGTGTCAACATAATTACCATTTAAATCCTTGTGAAAATGTGATAAGACATAATAAGAGCAGAAAAGAAGCAAGCTTGAGCTGTAATTTCGACAGATACCTTTAAAATAATCTGGGCAATGTTGAAATCCTTGAGGAAACTGTAACATATCTCAGGCAAGATATAAGGCTAAGTGTAAAGGGGAGTCAGGTCAAGGGTGAGAGGTAGCGATCCTCAACATCCCCACCACCGCCACAACTCAACGCAAATGCTGCTTAATGACAACAGCCTGCAGTAATGCCAGGTAATAGTGTCAGGTTGGAGACCTGGAGCTTTTATTGCTTGATAAAGTCTGAAAGCCTTTTAGCCAGCCTCATTACATGGAATTCCCTACAAAGTGGCGGACGGCGTCAGGAGCCGACTGCACACTCTTTCAGATTTCTAAAATTGAAAGAAAGTAGGCAGAATTATTAGGTTCATTGCTTCAGGGCACACTCCCACATACCCCTGATGAGATAAAAGAAAATGAAAGAAATGTCGGGACACTCAAACATGATTAACTTGGTTTGAAAAGTTTTAGCAAATATTTGTTGTTTGTTTCCTGTGTGAAAATGATGCATGAAGAAAACTGATGGAGGGTGAAAAGATGTGTTTAAAAGATGAGAGTCCAATACTTTTCAATCAGTATGTGTTTGTAGAGCACTTCACCAAGTTTTAAAACAGAGAGATGAAAAACACTATATGCAGTCGCTCTGTGCATGGATTGCACTTTAGGAAGCTTATACATACATTCAACGTCTTTGCCCCACTGCAATCATTGCTTCTGTATTTTCATTGCACAAATCCAGTCCCTGAGTCTTTAATTTGAAAAACATTGCTCAAGCACAGAAGCTGCACACACTATGACACACATGCTATGAAGCATAATTCGTACATTTCACACACATTCATCACACAGTATCTGGGTATTTTCTCATGAACTTTTACTAACGGAAAGTGACTAATGAATTGTAATACTTCACCGGTGAAATTGCATATGGGCTGCAAACCACATGTATCTACTGTAAGTCATTTGGTTTCAAGTGGGACTTTATTCCAGATGAGACAAGCTGCAAGCTACATTATTTACACACTGTATTTGTACTATGATATTGTAAATATTGTACGTAATTACCTATGGTTTGCACCTGTACATACAGTTCAGTTAATATAGTAGGAGAATTTTAGTTGTGTTTTTTTTAATAAACTACAACACATTAAAAAATGGAAAAGGAAAATGCATGCTTTACTGGCAGATTTTTATTTTTCAGGGTCCCTCTTGAGAGCAAAACACACAAGTCAAATGTCATGTTGTGTCAAGGATTCCCATGGGCCAGAGCCTAACAACCCATACACACACACTAAGCATATCTTTATACATGTATTGATCAGGTCAAAGGTACAGATGATGACTCAATCATGTTGACTTGCAGCCCAGTAAATAGCTTGTGTCCTGCAAAGCAAGCAGCACAAAACGAAAGGGAAAAAGTCCCTATTATGCTGCTTTTAATTAAGTTGTTAAGCGTTGGTCTGGTTATATGCACCATTATTTGGCCCCTAACTTGGTCTCAATGGGTATAAATATTGAACCGTTGCTTCCTTACGATGTTAATCAATTTGTTTCGGGAAATTAATATTTGCCAGGCTTCATAGGGGAGAGGGTGGGCGGTGCGCATGAATTAGCCAGCCCTCTTGCTCACTGGCCAGGGATCAGGGCATTGATTCTGAGCAGCCTCGGATGTTGCTTAATTAGGACGTACCTGTCTGGGAATTATGTGATTTTTTTCTCTCAATGTGTGGAGAGACACATATAATAGAGATAGAGAGAAATCTTGTGTTGTTTCATCAAGGTTAATCACGTTTGCTGTGTTTGTGTTGTTGTCAGCACATTGGTGTCTGACCTCGTGGTGCTTGAGACTGTGGCGCTCTAAACATGCTAATGAGAGATCCTTGCATACGGGTGGTATAAAAAGATTATGTAAAAGTGGGTTAAAGCAACAAAGAAAGTTGATGAAAATAATTAATAATGTTGCTACATATTATTTTAACACAATTGTACTTATTTTCAATAAGCTATACCAGTTATTTCAATATTGTTTGGAGGAATTAATATCCATATGATAACTCATGTCAAATACATGTCATTGTTGTGGATGTTGGTGATTATCTCTGCCCCATTTTATACTTGACATCTAATGGAAGGAAAGGGGTGGAGGAAAAGCTGAGGGAGGGCAAAAAAATAAATGAATGGTTGTTGGTGAAGATAAGTGAGGAGCTATGGCGGTAGATTTGAGGAGGGAGGGGTGATGGATTGAGGCATACAAAGACAGATGTGAAAAGAAGAGACAAAGGGCAGAGCAATGAGAGAAGAGATAATGCAGAGGTTGGACGGATGGTCAGGGATGAAGGGTGAAAGGGATGGATTGGTGGGTGTCTCTCAACTCCAACCTCAGGACCTGACTAATCACTGAACAGACAGCTAATGTGATGCTGAGGCAGATCTTCAATCACTGTCTGTCTTAGTTTCTTATGAATGGAGATCACAATGGATTTCTGATCACTGACCTAGATTTAGGAATAGTCAACATTACTGTACACATTGTTTAATCATGTTTTGATTATTTCACTTTAATAATTGGCTTTACATTGTGAAAATATTATTTTGTTTTATTAGATACATTTAATTGTTTGACATGTAACCAGTATATAACCTTCATTGAAAATTGGCCCAACAGTATTAGAGGAAAATGTGGATCGTTTCTACCTTTAAAGGTATACACTAAATTGTGGTCCATACCAGATACTAAAGCTTCACATGTTTCCTCTATTTTATTTGATTCCCCATTACATACTTTTAAATTACATTTTTTGGATCAAATGCTAAATCAATATTTAAAGAAAACAATTAAAATATTAATAAATGATCAAAATGATAGTTGCAGCCTAAACTGATGATGATTAAGTTCAAATAAACTTGAATGGCATTATATATCAGTGTGTTTCCAGAGTTTAGGGTTCAAGACAAAAAAGAAAATATGAGAAAAACTTGAAAGTTAAGTTTACATAGTTAATAAAACTAACAATGTGACTTCTTTAAATAAGCCTTTTCTACAGAGAAATCAAACACAAGCTAAATTCCCTGCATTTCAGCAGCTTTGCCCTGGCTTTGTTCCGAGTAAAAGGCTTCAATATGGGAACATTATTTAGGGCTATGTCCACAAATCTGCTCCCTCCGCTGGGAGCATTTACCACCCCGTGCTGGTCTGGCAGCTACTCTGGTTCTTTTCTCGGCTGACAAGGACTGGCAGCGCCTGTCTCACCCAATTACACCTGACGGGGTCTGACCTGTAGAGCTGGGTTAACTGGTTGCTTAGCCGAACACTCTCTGACCTCTGTCAGTGCGTCTGCTGTGCCAGTATGGAAACTGTCCGTGTGGTGTCATCAGGCATGCATCTGTATGAGTATTTGTGAAAGTTGATCAGTTAAGCTTGTTATTCTTTCCCTTCTATTGAAAGTTGTACTTTTTTAGGGGGGGTGGGTAAGCAGGTTTTAAGCAGCACAACATCACAGAAGTTTCTTATTTTAAATGCTAGACAGATGCCTAGTGCTCACTCAGATTTTTAACATGCAATATAGAGTTCTGTACCGCTTTAATTCCCCTTGAAGTTGAAAGTAGAGAGCCTTTTTTTCACTTTCCCTAGCCTGCATTTGAACTTGTGACCCATTTCTCACCTCTTGGCTTTCATGTCACCTGGTCGTATATACTACAACCTGTCAGTCTTTCTATTAGGCTTGTGAGCCTTTTAAAGGAAATCAAAGTCCCATTAACAGTCTTATTACACCGTAGTAGTAATCCTTTACTGAACTCTGACCCAAGCAGCACTCACTCTCTCTCTTTCTCTCTCTCTCTCTGCCGTTCTGTGGGTCTCTTGCCCAACACCCAACTCGCACAATCATTGCTCACAGTCCTACAAACACTTAACAGATCAATGCTCTGAGAGTGATAATCTCCTCCTTGATAGAGGGTGAAAGCCTTTACTTAAGACAAGCAAAGAGTGACAGGGGACAGAGAGAGCAGAGTGACAGAAAGACAAACAGAGAGATCAGGACAAGTGTCTACTCTCAGCTGGAGTGACATCTATATCCCTGTCTTTATTGACAACTGGCCTAACTAAGAGCTCTTTGGCAGGGAGGAGGTGATCTATCCATCCACAGAAAGAAATAGAGATGGAGGGAAAGGGAGTTGTAGAGAGAGACATAAATACTGAGAAAAATCAAGACACAAACAGCAGGATAGGAAAAAAAGAAGCAGAGTGAATTACCATTACCTCCATGACCAGAGAGCAGTATTGCAGTCATGGTTAAGGTTAGGGTAATGTCTTCCTATGCCAAATAAAAGTACTTTCTCAGACATATTCAATCAGTGTCTGTGATAAGATTACAGCAGCATATCACTGTAAGTAAGGCAATGGCATTATATTACAAACAGTAGTTATCTGTATTAAACCTGTGTTGTGATGAAAACACCTAATTTGTATTCGTTCTGTCTGAGAGAACAGTAACCAGTGTTTGATATTAAATAAAGCTAATAAAGGGGAAGAGTCAAATCATTGAGTTCAGCAGTCAGGGCAGGGCTACTTTCATCCCTCATTTCACTACAATCCTTTATTAATTGACTCTGGTTGTAGTTCAAACGTGTGAATACACACACAGCTGTGTGAAACACACATGCTTCTCATTGACACACACTGAATGCACTTTCCCGTAGGTAAATGTATGTATCTCATCCTCTCATCTCTGTTCCGCTGTGTGAGATATTAATCAGATCAATCCTAACTCCCCTGGCTTTACATATTTGAGCCCCCCCTCGATCCCCCCCCCTACCTCCCCCTCCTACACTGATCCCCTCTCAGCCAGCTCTACGGCGTCTATCGGGCTTCTTTCACGGGAGGCCTGAACAGGCACAGCCGGGGGCGATACACATCCCTCAGGTGAGCCTTTCATTATGGATGATGTTTCTGCCAAATTATTTACACCCTGAGCCCCAGCAACACCCCTGCCCCACAAAGAACTCACGCAAAAAATGCACGCATGCACGCAGACATACACACTCCAAAGCCCCCACTGCAATCCACCCCATCTTTCTACGCTGCACCACAAACACCCCTAACAAAAACATTAATCCTGCCTGATCACCTCGGTGTGTGTATGCGTGTGTGTGTGTGCTTTTGCAGAGCAGTTCATTAGTTGCTCTTTCTTTGTTTAGAGCGAGTAAAGAAGTGAAGCGTGACCCTTGTGGATAACAGGTGGATGGAGAGAGGGGAAGCTGGGGATGGGGAAAATATTCATTATATGTTTGCCACTGCTGCTCTCAGTGCCATGCAGGGGCCAGGATGAGCGAAGCTACCTTGACATCATTGGCCTCAGTAATGTAGGATGTTAACATAGGTTTGGTCATGTGTCTGTGTGTGTGTGTGTGTGTGTGTGTGTGTGTGTGTGTGTGTGTGTGTGTGTGTGTGTGTGTGTGTGTGTGTGTGTGTGTGTGTGTGTGTGTGTGTGTGTGTGTGTGTGTGTGTGTGTGTGTGTGTGTGTGTGTATTCCTCAGAGGCCATTTGCTGCTGACTTGTTAGGAAGGAGACAGAGATGACAGTCTCCTGGCAATGTCTGACCTTGGCTTAGAGCGTGGAGAGAAGCTTTGGGATCTGAACACACACACACACACACACACACACATATATATCAATGTACCCCTATCTTCTTCCCTTAACTCATTCGGCTACTTATCCCTCCACTACCCTCCCCTCCCAAATCTATGCTCCCTCTCTTTTCCCAGCCTCAGCTCCCTCCCACCTGTGTATCCCAAATGCTTCACGGTACCTGCCTCCCACCAATTCCCACTCTCTCTAACTTCATCGTTGTCCTTTCTCTTCTAATCCTTTTCTTCTCCGCTCCTTGTTCAACAGCCAACTTCCTCCTTTCCTGTTTGACCCACCAAAGCTCAATCTCTGAGGAAAACTTAAACTGATATTTTTACTTTTTCCCACTAAACTGGCCTCTTGAGTTTTATTTCATTAAATAAAATATTGTAGTTGTAAAGTGTAGAGTTTTGCATGATTGGTTACTTATTCAGCTTTGTAATAAACTATATCTTTGATATAAATCCATGTTATGACATTTTTAGCTTGCTTTATTGTAACTATCCCAATGGTCTCTTCTGTGGAAGAATATCTGCAAAGGCTGTCCTGCGCACAAACCTTCTAACTGCACACTGCCATATCCCTTCTACAATGCTGCGTTTGAGCTCCTTTAGGACGCCATTTAACTATTATCTTCATTGCAGAAAGTTGTTTGCTGCTTTATAGATTTTTATAACATCATATGACTTGTAATTTGCTCTGTTGGAAGAGGAAAATTGCTCTCCAGCAATATTTCTCCCAAACGTTCTCTTCTTTACAGTCCTGTCCACTTCCTGCCCTACCACCTCCTCTCCTCCCACTTCCTTCCCTTTTTTCATACCATCCCTCTCCCCCCTCTCTTACTTCCATTTCCGTTTCCCTCCCATCCTTCCTGCCTCTCTCTTTCACCTGCATTACTTTGATCCTCACCCCCAAATCCTACCATACGAGCCATGATTTTTTTCAGGGAGTGGGGCAGGAACCCTTGTGCAGGATGAACCCATCATTCAGTATTCCCATTTAATGCTTTGAGGGACTCACCCAGGCTGAAGAGGACCAGGAACTTGAGGCAGACAAACTCCCGTTGGTCTAGCTGGAGAGAGCGTAGCTTGGCCACCAGCTCCTGGGCATGGCTCAACAGGTTGTTGAGGGTGGCTCCCGCCTGTGAAGCAATCACTGCATAGTCCACCTGGAAAAAGCAGGGAGAGAGTGATGTAAGGAGATGCTCTGAATGCAGGAAAAACCCTTAAGCATCGAAGGTACCCTGTGTAGTTTTTCTTTGATTTATGGATGTTGAATTGAATGTCCAGGTGGCTATAGCGTGTTAGGGTAGCTAGGCTAGCTAAACAGATAAACTAATTTTATTAAGATACAGCAGATTTATTTTTATATTAGCTTCCCTTCTCTTATTTGGGCTTTTTACTCGGTTTCATTGCGTCCAACTGTAGAAATGTGTTTATATCAAGTTAGCTTATCATTGTAAATTCAAGGGTTATTTCATCCAATTAAATAAAAAAACATTGAAAACCCCAATGTGCAAATATGATTGACAACTATACCAGACAACTGTACCCTGGACACATCACCACCACGAGCTTTTTGTAATGATTTTCCCAGTACCTTGCCTGTTCCCTCTACAGCAATCTTAACATGTAGTCAAAAGCTTTGGTCTGTCCTTCAGCGCGAGAGACACTGTTATATGATTGAAAAGCACAAGGCAGTATAGGTTTCTGAAATTTAACAGTTTTTTTATGACAACATGCTGTGGGTGAATGGAAAGAGCTAGGGACTTCACCTCCAATTGAAAGACATGCCAGATTTGACTTCTCTCTTTCTGTTTGGTGTTGCACAGAAAAACAAAAACATGCATGTGGACATACGACAAAAAAACAAGATACATACAGTAGATATATTTCACATAAAACCCTTCTCTTGGGTCAAACCCATCTGTCTAAACACACGCAGACACACAAACATACTCCTTTTCATGTGCACTTCATATCTGCAGCTGCAGCACATTTGTCTGGGAGGCAAGTCCTTAGCTGCCACTCAAAGTAAGCAGGACCATATTAAATTTTTATATTTATTGACAATTCATTACCATAATTGACTGTGCTAGGGTTTCCAGGGGAAGGTAGGTTTTGGCATGCACAGTTTCTGAATCTCAGGGAGGAAGAGGGTCCCTGTGAGCCCCCATTTGCAATTAAAAACACCCCTGGATTTGGAATTTATTTATCGTGTAAATAGGATGATTGGAGCCTGTTTTTCATTCGTCTGAAGTAAGGTAAATACATAATGTTTTTCCTCTCTTATCCTGTCTTATTCCCTGCTTTGCTTTCCCTTCTGGTTTACTTCACAACTGAACCACTCTCCCGATTTATCCTTAACTCCTTTGTCCCTCTCTCTTTTCCTCATTCCCACCTTCGAGACAGTAAAGAGTTATGACTCGTTGAAAAGCAGACACTGCCCCCCTTCCAAGGTGTCAATCAATTTACATAAAATCAACTGTGCATGAAATAACTTCATTGAAGGATTGGACTGTTGATGGTGATGCCTTGGGTTATTGCCTTCTAGCCTTAAGTAAAAAGAGAGAAAAAAAACGCTATAATGTCACTATAGCAGACTTAGCACTAACCTGGGTGACCTGCATATTACTCAATCAATCAATACTACTTTATTATCCCTCCTGGAGAGACATAGAGAGTAAATATATGAATAAACCTTCAAAGCTAAACCCATCATGAATACAATGAACAATCTTATCAGAACATTAAAGATGAATATGGAAGGTGAGATCAGGTTTGATGGGTAGAGGGCTTTGAAGTGTTCGGAAGATGGGGATTGAAAAGGTACCTTGTTTGAAAGCACAGAAATCTACAGCTGGCCGAGGGACTTCTGTTTTGCATTTGTTCTTCATTTGAATTTCATTTACACCAGGAGCGTTATTCTATCAAAATATCAGGATTTTCAAACCGAAAACTGTCTGCCAAGCTGCGAGGCCTTGCTTAATCATTCAACAGTCCAGTCCAATCTTTGTCATTTCACGTTTGCTTCTGTTTGTACAAGTTACGCTGTGTCTTTGATCCCGTGACAGGATAAAGACACACTTTTTTCAACTAAAACTAAAAACTCATGGCCATTTCTCACTGCTGTTGGTGACATGACGACATGCAGCAGTTCAGAGAAAGAAAGAACATAAGAATAAGACAGGAATTAGCAAGTGAGAAACTGAAGGGCATGAGGAGGAGACAGAAACTGAATAAATTTAAAGCAAAAGGGGAGAAACATCTGTCCGAATTTCTATTTTAACTGATCCCCTGTTATAAAGTCACATTTATAAAATATCTGCCAATCTGAGGGGCATTTCATTTGTTCCCAGAGCAGACTTTATCTTTTGAAACTTTTTCTTTACCTAAGTTCATTCCTCCTCTGAGCTTCAGGAAAGGATAGGTAACTTATTTAAAACTACTCAGGAAAACAATCAAATGTTTAGCATACATTTCCAAATAATAATCAAATAACTCACTGGACATGACAGACGGACAGGTCTAAGCTTTGATTTTGATGTTTAACATTTTTGTTTTTATAATATCCAAGAGAGAAATGGGATTCATTTATTGTTTACACATAATTGTGTTAGCCCATTGCAGGTCAATGCGCTCAATGAACAGCGCAGTATGTTGGCCAAACAGTAATTATGCGATGTGTTATGTTTGTGTATTTGTGTGTATGTGTGTGTGTGTGTGTGTGTGTGTGTGTGTGTGTGTGTGTGAATGTGAATGTGTGTGTGTGTGTGTGTGTGTGTGTGTGTGTGTGTGTGTGTGTGTGTGTGTGTGTGTGTAGCAATCGCTTTGGGTAATGCTGCTACGGTGTTCTAAATATCCCTGGTGTTATCGCTGCGCTGTCACCCCTGGCCAGACAGAGAATAATAGGAAATAATGAACTGTTTCAGAGCCTCACACACACACACACACACACACACACACACACACACACACACACACACACACACACACACACACACACACACACACACACACACACACACACACACACACACACACACACACACATCACATTCACACAACCAGGCATTCCCCATTGCCCCCCTTCAACACCAGCTGTTCATTAACCAAAGTATGCAAACGAAACTGCCGTCCTGCACCTCCCCTGATTATCAGCCCCTCCTCCTCCTCCTTCTCCTCCTTACTCTTCTGGTCTCTTCAAACTGCTCTCATCATCTCCACCTAGATCTCTCCTCACTTTATCTTCCTATTTGTCACTTCTTGTCCATTACCGCCTTTATTTTTCTCCTCCTGTCCTACCAAAGCCACCCTTAAATCCTGTCTCTTCTTTCTAATCAGCTTTTTCTCCATGTTCTCTTTCTTCATGGTAGCAGCACCTTCTTACCTTCTTCAGTAATCAGGTCTTCCCTGTATACAGGGGCATTTGCTTTTCTTCAATATATATTCCTGCATCTATTGTACTAAAACATTTTGTCTAAAAAGGAATGTTTTGGGAGAGCCAGCTGATCAATTATTTATGACTTCTTATCTCACTGACAGCCGTGCCACTGGTCAGAGGCATATTCCTGATATGCCTCATGTCTTTGTGTGTGCATGGGATTATGAAAATCACCCGCTGAAGGACTCTTCCCTGCATGCTCTGGGTTTGTGTGTTGACTATTTGACAGTATGTATGAACTAAAAGCAGAATCACAGACTCTGAAGCTTTGAGGATATACATGTAGGCCTCAGGCTTCAGCTCCAACCAAGTTCCTTAAGGCCCCACGTAAGACAAAATAACACACTTAGCCACATTCTTTATCTGTCCGCCCACTTACTTTCCTGCAGCATGCGCAACCAAGTGCTTAATTTATTTACTGGCTGATAATTAATGCAATAAAAAAATGCAAAATTGATTATTCTAGTGACATTAGTATAGTATGTATAGGCATAATCTATTTTTAATGAAGGGGTGACTCCGCTGTGGCTCAGTGATCAATAAGGCTTTAAGGGAAATGCTGAGGTGTTGTAGACTTTCTTAAGCAGCGAGTGATGTGTGATTTTGGAAGAAAAGGGTTGAGGTGGCTGGAAGTTTCCAGGGTGGAGTTTGACCAACTCACCTGCTGGCCAGTGACCAATAGGATGGAGCCCTCCTTTGCGTGCATCACCTGCCGAAAGACGTGGTCGAGGATGAGAAGTTCACTCCAACAGTTCTGCAGCAACTTCATCTGGTCGTCCACCTGGTAAAAAAAATACAAAAGCACAAATTGATTGTAAATGACTATAGTCCATTATGTACATGGTTACAATGCAAACTGCTTATTATTTCAATCTGCATCACAGATCTCTGAACATGTATTGGTCTTGACTGATAGAATTATGAATTTTGATAATAATTGTTTTACTATTTATTTCTATATTTAAAAACTCAGGCTTGTACATATCAGAGGCAGCTGTTTGCAAGGTTAGCTTGCTCACACGTCAATCAGTTCCTCCCTGGCATTATTTTTTCACCCTAACAAAAAGCTGAAAAAAGTCCCCTACACAGTCCAAAGTTTTCTCATGTGAACCTTTCAAAACTCAGTTTAGCACTTTGCTACAGTACGTGCTGAGTTAACAATGTGAACAGGTTTATCTGTTTGCCTATTGCCAGCAGTTTCTGAGTGATTCCATGGATGATAATGATTAAGTAGCTTTTTTTTTTTCTCCTCCTGAATGCCAGCCGCTGGCTCCCAGGGACCTGCCAGGTGAGGCAGGTCAATTGGTGGTTCTTTACACCAAAACAACCCCCTCAATTGTAACTGTGTGTCTTTTCCCATGCTTGGCTGTGTTAATCATTACTCCGCATAGCCAGAGCCAGACAAAAAAGAGCCACATTGAGAAGGAAGGAATGAGGAAAATGTATGAGAGTCTCTTTCTTTCTCTTTTTTCTATCAACAAACATTGTCCTGTTCATGGTATCATTGGGAATAATATGTCTTTCTGGGCACACTGCGGTTTTGTGGTGATGTGAATAACTTGAGTCTGTGAGAACTGTTTGTGATGTTCATCACCAATGTCAACCAGTACTTGTAGAGGGAAGAATGTGGATCAATGCTAAACTTTGCGACAAAGGCAGGTGCAGCATGAGCATGGCTAAAAGGATTTTTTTTTTGTGCTGTCTGAAAATTGAACTGCACTCCGTTTGTTGAAATCTACAATGACCTTAGGTGGAAATTTGATGTTGACAGCTGTAGCTCTTTCATAAACTTCAAAAACTTAACTATGACATGGCAGCTTGGCCAAGTCTGAAGACTTTGCTTGTTGATTAGGTTTGTTATGACTATGGATTGGAGCTTGTGTTACACAGTGTCTGTTTAATGTTCATGCAGACATAACAATGGCTTTCATTAACACTGGCCTGGCAAATGATACATAATGTTGAAGGACAAATATTTTGGTGGTCTTTTGCCACAATCACCATTTGCTAGCTGTACTACCAAAGTTTAGTGGCTCCCAAATTGTCATACTTTCATGTTTACACCGAAATACACCCTTCTCAAAATTGCCTGACATCTTTCATTCCTCTTTTATCAGTGAAAGTCATATGAGAAAATACAACAAAGCTTCTGTAACATTTTTCTGTCATATTTGACAGAATTTTGGATTTTTTTGGTGGTCCTCCTTTACATATATATTTTTTGGCCCTACACTGAAGGCATTTCAAGCACAGGATGATAAAATTCAAATGTAATCATTAAAACCATCAGAGAGCAAGACAGCCAGTCAAAAGAGGGACTTGTTCCAATCCTCTTCTCTTCATTTCTCCATATTCCCTGGAAGCACGTGTAACAGCATGTATGTGTGTGTGTGTGTGTGTGTGTGTAAGGATGGGTACATGTAAGGCTCTTCAAAGGACCCCCCTACATGTCAATGGTGCTGGCAAGTGTCAGGGTCCTCATCAAAGGGCTGTCCTCACTCTGCCTGCCTAGAAGCTCTGCTCTGACAAGAGGCCTGGGTCATCAAAGAGGGGCAGCTCAGAGGGGATGACGGCGGGTTATGGCAGCCTAGACGATGGCTGGGGACACCCGCCTGGAAATAGGGGACTGGTGACAGACAGACAGGCGTGAGGGCGGGCCAGGGGTTGGGGTTCAGTGTGGTGACCTTTTAAGTGCCCGGGACACGAGCTGTTTCCCTGACAAGCTCTTCCTTTACTCTGTCGGGTGAGCAACGTTCATGGCGCCTGATCTTACAAGATCTGCTGCCTGCTCTCTCTGATAGTATGCACTTTTTGACATGGAGTCGACAAGCGCTTTGTGTTTTCATGCAGTCCTGAATACAATCTCTGTGCAGTGATAATGCAATACAGTCAGTAAAACACTGGCTAGTATCCTTTCTCCATTTGATGTATTCATATATGACACATCAAAGTTCAAATGAGCAGTTTGTTGAACTCACTAGGAGCCATAAAACAGCTGATTATTTAGTTGGTTTATTCCTATCTCAACACATGGTCGTGGAAAAATAAGATAACTGCTAATTTAGTGTTTCCAGCATAGTACAGTGTTGTTGTTATTCCTTTTTTGATTCACCCTATTCTCCATTTGATTAATGATGCACAATATACTTGATATCTGCTATAACGTTTTCCTATATTTATAAAACAATGCATTGTTTTATTCCCAGGGTTGCTTCGTTGTAGGAGGTAATCTAATTTATATTGGATTTCACACTGATTTCAACATTAGCGAAGAGTTTTCTAGATTAATCACATTAAACATTTTGACAATCCCAAGTCTCTACCTGTCCTTGGGTGGAACAAAAATAATTTTAAGGTTTTAGCCACTAAGGTTTACGTTGATGCATAAAACACACTCTTTAGAATGTGTTCAAACTGGCCTAAAAATCCACATTTAACTCTTAAGGTGTGATCTATTTAATATTTTAATATCATAACCAGTGTTTGGTAAAAAAAAATAAGAGAAATTCCAAGCAGGAATTCTCATTGCAGCAGCCTGTAATGAAAAATACATATCCTCCAAGAAACCAATTTAACACCTTTATGATCGTTCAGGCGAGTGGGATCAATGCCAGGATCAATCGCTTAGCCCATAGCTTTTGTTCAAAACCACTGGCTGAGATTAATGGGATTTTCCAGAGAGAGAGAGGTAGAAAAAGAAAGAGAGTGTGGGTGAGATGGGGAATGAAAGTGCCAGACAGGGAATGAGAGAATGAGAAAAGACTTGAGGGAAATTGAGAAAATAAAACATAGTGATTAAGAGCAGATATTCCCTCCAATTCTGGGTAAATGTAAATTAATTGGAAATGGAGCATTCAGATGCTCGCTGACAAAAGTAATGTTTATTCATAGCCCCCTGCTAAGAGTAGAGCAATTATCATGGTGTGTTGAGTCAAAACCGGCCAATGTAGTAGAATATTTTCCCCCCTTTCTTGTGGCCGGGTTTTGGTCTAGTGCCACGAGCATTGTTAAGCTTCGTACGGTACGGCGGGCTTTAACGAGAGTACACAGCTGGATCTGATTTTAATAAGTAGTTCCATTTTTGATGTGGCCTAATGAACAGATTAATAGAATCTCCTTCTGTGGAGCCTTAATGAATGGAGCGAATCACTTTTTTCAAGACAGGAGGGAGAACACACACTCACACACACACACACACACACACACACAGACACAAACACACAAACACACACACACACACACACACACACACACACACACACACACACACACACACACACACACAGAATGAGTTTATCTGCCTCAAATGACTTACATAAACAATAGCTGGGCTTCTATCTTTCCGTCTCTCTCTGCTGGACAAGAATCAATGCTGTCTCTGAGTACTACAGGTGAGGTTTGAAGCTGACATCAATACCCGTGCGTCTCTAGCAGCCATCCTTTGGTGCGGTTCTGTCTTGGCATCTGTTCGCCTTGAGCAAAGCAGGCCCTGTATTCACCTGGGAACAGGCATTAATTCACCTAGAACAGCGCCTGTTGTTCTCAGAGTGTTGCAAGCATTTAATTATGTCGCGCCTGAATATACTGTAGCTCATTTCCAGTTTGTAGTTTGGTATTTCAATTCGAAAGGGACTCTGCGTGGGTTTCCATTGGCCAAAAATAAGATAATGAAGAACCGATTTGTCATCAATGTATCACAAATCATAGAGAGGTTGAGACTCTTCCTGTAAAAGCACATTTAGCCCTGCTGACGTGAGATCAAATCTTACTAATAGATTATTATTGTCTTAACAAATATACAAGGGGGGCTCTAAAACGGGTCACCACTGACTCATAGAACAGCAAATGCCTCTAGAATTTCACTGCAAATCATTTTTGGCAGCCATAACTTTTAAAAGCCACAAATAGAGTTACATCCATCAGAAAAAACAACAGAGTGAGTGACAAAATCCCCAGGATGTTCCAGCTATGTGACCTGCTGGTTGGGGAGAGGTGAGCATGGGTGTCCATGTTCCAAACTATATCCGGCTCTTCTCTACACACTGCAGAAGCAATGAGAAACAAAAATCATTATCCAATGATTAGCTTCCCCAAACCCACTCTTGTTTGTCATGGCATACAGTTCATGTAGGCCTCGATCCTACGGCTAACGGAGTGATAAGAATGCTGGGAAAATCAGCAGGTGGCAGGTGGCACTGCTAGTCGAGGGGGAGGGGGCCTGAAGAAAGGAATGATAATACTAGATAATATAGTGAGCAACTAGCTTCAGTAAAACTGATGCTGTCAGCCAGCAGACAAGGTTAAGATTGAAGCTACCAGAATTTGTTATTCAAGCTTCACACCTGTTGTTACCTTTGGTTTTTCCTGACAGTGTAGCTGACATTTAGGATCCTGCTCTACTAATGCATGCTGTGAATCAACATGATCAGCAAACTATGAAATATACATATGTTCATTTTATAGCTGAGAAGCCCTGTAAACTCAAATCAACTGTGGACAGTAAAAAATAAAGACCCAAACTGGTTTGGTCATGCAAATGGATTTTTTTTTGTGAGTCGTTCATTCCAAATATTGTTTCAATGGCACATAAAACACAGCCATTAAAAGCTATCTTGTTATGCTTATAAATGACAACTGGCTGACCTTCATGAGTTTTAAAAAACAATTAATTATTTGTTTGTCTTTAATCAAAGAGGTCTTTTTGGTTGCTTACTGTGAGCCTGCTCACCAGCATCTCATGTCACTGGCACCTGTTTGTTGGTTGCATGTATCCATAATCTGACATATCAGGTAGTGTAAAATGCCTGTGGGTTTATCTGCGACTGAGCGCTCAGACACTCTAGACTGTTATTATGTCCCTAAACAGCCATAGAGATGCCAGGGCCAGCTGTGAGCTCAGAAGATATCACCATTGTCACAAGAAGGCCTTGTGTCTGCAGACTTAGTTTCTTCCAACTTCAACAAATATTTTTTCTACCAAAAAACTTTCACTCTTTTGGTTTAAGTCTATTTTAGTCTATATCTCAATTGCGTTTTATCCATTCTTTCAGCAATATGTTTGGGCATAGCACTGCCAGGGTCTCTTCAATACATATATACTCAGGAAATCAAGGAAAGTACGAGGCAAAAGAAAATACATGATCTTCCTACAACACACATTCGAGTATATAGCAAAGTGCAGCAATTTTGTTACTGGTAAAAAACAAAAATGTATTCAAAGACAACTCTTTTTTCTCTGTGTCTGCAGTGACTATCTACCATCTCTCTTCTTCTCTGAAACCTTTAAGCAATTTGTTTTGTAATTCTTCTGTTGGACTGAGAGCAGCAATCACTCTGTAAGAATGAATGAATGCTGTATTGTGTGTTTGTGTGTCAGAAAGAATGCTTATGTGTGTCCACGTGTGCGTGTGCCCACGTCTGATCGATATTGCCGCAGCAGTGAAATCAGTTCCCACGGTGACTGCATTAATAGACTATGGAGGCTGACCTTTGACCCTGAGAACACTCTGCTTTCGATTGACCATGCTCTTTCCCTATACACATGTTCATCTTCTCATCCACAACACATGCTGACATTCTTCCTCTTGTGCCAGGCTTCACATAGAAAGGGAAAACAGGAGCATTGTTGAGACGAGAGGAAACAAGATGTGGGTCCAATAAATATAAGGCCACTACAGATACAGAAAATGTAACAAATGTCTAGGACAGGAAACCAGTGCAGTGTATTCAAGTGTATCATGTGTGTGTACATGGATAATAAATAACAGCAGGAGATACAAAATCTGCTACAGGTACATATAAAAAATCAGGTTTTGTTGATTTCTTAATCCAGCTAAGAACACACATACACACACACACGCGCACATGCACACGCGCGCACGCAAGCAAACACATACACATACACATACACACACCTTTTAGAATCAACTAGAAGCAGCACTACATTTTTTAGGAAAAACACAGTATCTGTATGGGTGTTGCAACGGAAAGAACATCTTGTTTTCTCAAGGTCGCTTACGGTGGCAACAAACCCTCGTCTCATATTAGCAGAGAGATCTGTGGCTGAACCAAACATGCCTAAACTTTCCTATTCCGTTTTTACCTGATGCATAAGCATATGAAAGACATACAAAATCAATAATGAATGGCCAGTTAGAGGCCAGACATTAATTTAAATTGATATATTTTCCTCCGTGCAGTGTTTATTATTGTCTGCTATGGCTGGTCTGTTTACTACATTTATTAAAATGATAAAACTTTCAAGGTAATATTTATCACTTTTTTATTATAATCCTATTTGAAATGTGTGACTAAATCTAGTGGAAGGTGTGTTTGGCTCAACTCATGGCTGAGGCATTATTATAAAGAGAACTCCAGTAAAAAAGGATGTAATGAGAAATAAATGTATGTATTTTTGCCTCATTTATGAAGAAAGTTAATCCATGAGTGCATGGCTTAGAGAATTTTCTTTTGAGAGCTATTGTTTTCAAGATACCTCACAAGTGGACTAACTACCCCCTTATACATACACACACTCTCCTACTCATACTCACACAAACACGTGAAATCTCAGGGCTTAGAGCTAAGAAGCAATCAACTAATTATCAAAAACACAGTGAGGCCCTAATCAATTATTCACATGAACATTAGACTGCTAATACACTCGCAGCCCAGGGACTGGCATCTCCCAAAAGTAACCCTTCCTCTTCCTTTACTCCAACACACAAAGACGCAAACACACACATCTACACACGTATCCAATCATGTCAAAACCTGGATACTTACACGGAGAAACTCACAAAGCTTGACAGTAATATCTATACCTGGATTGTTGCACACACTTTCACATGCAGCCTCCTGCTTCCTTCCCGCCACTCCACTCTCCTCTTTGCAGAAAGAGAAAAAATGCATGTCTATAGGTTCCTGACTGGGAGGTGCTGATCATAGAACCCATATTGTTCCATCAACCCCCCATCCCCCCACATACTCCCTAAGCACATACAAACACACAGCCAGAGCTTAATCTACCAGGCGGTTCCTGAGCATTAAGCCCTAGCCGTTGAATTTTCATGCCGTGCAATCATTATATGAGTTAATGCTGCAATTTATGACTTGGTGTTTGTGTGCTGAGTGTCAAAGGTAGGTGAAGGGGATGCAATATAATGAGATGGTGGTTAAAAGTGGGGTTTTGCATTCACTTTATTGTATGGTTATCACTGTCAGATGTTAGTGAGATTTTGAAGTTATTGCCATGCATGTATGCACACGTGTGTGTGTGTGTGTGTGTGTGTGTGTGTGTGTGTGTGTGTGTGTGTGTGTGTGTGTGTGTGTGTGTGTGTGTGTGTGTGTGTGTGTGTGTGTGTGTGTGTGTGTGTGTGTGTGTGTGTGTGTCTGTGTCTGTGTCTGTGTCTGTGTCTGTGTGTCTGTGTGTGTGCACACAACGTGTTTGTGTCTGTGTGACTTTCATTGACAGACAGTTGAAAATGACCCCATAATCCTCGTCTGGCTGTATGTCCTTTAGGAGGAAGCTAAGACAAGAAAGAGGACAAAGAGGAAAGGCTTAAGGATTCCCCCTTGTATTATTTAACAGGCGAGACAGTCCTTCTCTAACACACACACACACACACACACACACACACACACACACACACACACACACACACACACACACACACTCACACACAGACACACACACACACACACACACACACACACACACACACACACACACACACACACACACACACACACACACACATATAGGCAATATACCTTAAGGAAGCTAAGGCGACCAAAGCTGTTTTAAAATGCAGAGACTGATGCAGTTATGCTTTCTGTCTGAGAGGGCGGGAGACGTAGATTCCCATTAGCGTTTGACGCGCTGGGAAGGGTGTGCTTTTTTTTTTGATGGGGGGTTTTGGGGGGGTTTGGGTGGTGGGCTTTTAGAGCAGACAGCTGTGAATCCACATCCAAATGTGGCACGGCTCCAGAGATCACTGGGATCACAGCCCTTGATGCACAAATTAAATATCTGAATTAGCTAATTGAGCATTTCCGGCGTTCCTGTGATATGTAAACAGCCGAAGAACAAGGAAGACAAGGCATCAAAACCGCAACGCAGCAGAACAGATGGAGCCCTGCTTCTCCCTGAAGTGCATCTCCAGGCTTAGTCTGACAGAAACTGACATGAATGCATCTGTATTAGGAGAATAACATCTTTCTATAGCACTGCTGCGTAGTATGAGGCTTACTGGTGCTGCTGCTGATGGGAAGTACAGTGCAACATGTGGTATATCAAGTTTTGGCCTAAGGGAAGGTAAAACTACGGTTTGCCACCTGAAAACCCTTGTCTTTTTTCAATTTTGTTCAGCATATCTGATTCATTTCTAGAAGTTTAACGGTGTTGTCGACACCCTTCTCAGCAAGTACTCTTTCAGCATATTTGTTTTATTGCTCGTCATTGTTTCAGCTTGCTTGAAAAGCCTTTTTTCATCCCCCTCTGAGTGGGCACAATCCTAAAAGAACGCATGACTGTAATGCCTGTTATAAGTGCCATGCCTTTATTGTACATGTATGGAATCATTTATCCATGGCTCGTGCCAGATTTGTAGTTATGGCGCTTTGGGAGAAATGGAGTAACAGACTGACAGATTGAAAGGTGAAGAAGAAGTAATGGTGTGAGTGTAATAAAAAGGTTGGGTATAGTGTAAAAGAAATAAGGAGAGCAAAAGCGAAAATTAAAACCAGCAAAGAAAGGAACGCTTAAAGTAGGGATAGGGAACAGGTGTCTTTGTCCTACTTTGCCGGTGGGGCTGAAGCAATTTTCTTTGCTGGGTCGTTGTTTGGCGTGCAGCCCCAATGAAATTTCTCACTGGCCCGTCGTCACAACACAACCACAATGTCTAGTGTTACTCACATGAACTGCATGCATCAGTCGTCACTTTGCAAATTCAATCACCCGCGTTCCCAGATGAATATAAATACCCCTCCACTCTTTAAGTGTAAAACTAGAAGGCAAGCTGTCGTCTCTGCTCCACCACTGTCTTGTCTATTGTCTCCTGGACCCCTGACCCCCCCCCCCCCCCGCCCCAAGCTTCCCCACTCCCTGTCCAGAATAGACAGGCCGTAAATAAGCCTCAAAAATAGACATTGGGGGACAACTGTTGACAGCCCAGTGACGAAAGAGGCAGACACAGGCACAACCTCTAGGCAGGCTGGATTACACGCAGATAATTGAAGCCACACAACATTGGAACAAGAAGCTAGAGGCTCTTTGTGTTTTTTTTTTTACTTTTTTGATAAGCAAGTCACAATTTGAGGAACAAAATCTTTGTCTGAAGTTTGCTGTTCAGTATCCTTTTGGATTCACACGATGTGGCTTATAATGTAAATGTCTCATTATATTTGTATTTTATAAGCAACTGTTTTACTGTACAAACATACTGTAAATGACCTTTTTTATAAAGCCATATTGATTAAATGAAAATAAACATTTTTGTCTGTTCCTCATTAAACACTGCTAAGCCTCCGCTGAACATGTGTACTTCAAATCTAAGGACTTTCTAGTGAATATGAGATGTCATTATCAACTGTTTCTTATTTCAAGAAATAAATCAAATACTTCTTCCGCAGCTATTTGTGCTTTCTCATTGCTTTCCAAACAGTCATTTGCGGATTCAAAATGCAGGCAGGCGTAAAAGAGGAAGATAAATTAGCCGACAGGTTTACATAGTTTGGTGTGGTGAGTTTAGTTTAGGGGTTGAGGGTCGGCGTACGGCTGCAGCAGCCACACCTCGGCCCCTTTGACCCACAGGAAACCTTATAGCCAGGAGCTATTTAGAAGCAAAATACCGGCACTGGTGTCTGTACATGTACCTCTCATCTGACAACACATTGGCACCCTCAGCCAGCCTGACGTTAACAATATACTTTTTATGACAATCACTTCTAATTTGTCCTTTGCTACTACAAACTGTGAGCAACAATTTTTTGGCTTGCACAGTTCCTAATGGGAGGCAGTTTGAGAATATTCCTGCATAATTTGTAGTTTTAACATGACTCATAACTGCATGCACAACAGGGAGGAGAGGAGGAGAGGGGAGGGAAAAAGTTGCTTTGTACTTTGGCAGAGTGTATGAAGTGTTTGCAAGCTGTTGAGTTGATTTGTTAGCTGGCTGACAAGCTAAATAAAGTCCCCATATCCATTTTGTTAACCCATTTTCTTTGTCTTTCATTCCCACTTCCTCCCTGGCTTTCAAGCTCTCTCCCTCCCTCTCTCTCCCCGCTGATTTGACTGACTGTTTCCAACTTGTGAAACAACAGCAGTGAAAGTTCGGCCACAGAGGCTAATAACACAGCCTAGTCACCTGCATCAATGTCTTAACAAGAAACATGACCTGCCAATAAAAAAGGCTTTTACCCTGATCGTCCTCAAACAACACTTAAACCAACCTGCTCTTTCTCCTGGCGAATTTCTAAAGTGCTCGCAAATGCGAATCAGGCTTTGTTAACTTGCTTGAAAATGAAAAACTACAGAAGATTGGGAGGCAATTTTTGCTTTTCTTTGCCCCTTCGTCAGCAGTGGTCTGACGAGGGGGGTTAGATGGAGAAAGGCATAGAGAAATGGAAGTAACACATCTCTTTCTTTTAGCTGGGTTGAGCAGACACTTACTTAATGCAACAATGTCCATCTGTCAACAGTCTTCTTTCCTCAAGCAATTGTACTTTCCCATGTGCTCTCACATACTGAGTGAGAATTTCAGTTAAATTATGAAACAGTAAAAACAATTCCTTGAGTGAGGATGAAGAAGTACAAGGAAGAGGAAACGTTGTGTAGGACAGTTGAGTCTATCATTGCCCGGAGCTCTGTAAACCTGCACTTCATGACAGCCTTTCATCCCTCATCAAAGCAACAAGTAGATGAGCAGACTTTGCGCATGCTAAAACCACCCAACCCCCGTCTATTCCTTATAGCTGCCGTTCCTCTGGGATGGGCGACTTTAAATCTTCTCTTTTAACAAGTTTCCTGTTCTTCCTTCCTGCTTCCTTTAGTCCCCTGGGGTTGTACCTACGGGACCATTCCAGTATTTGAAAAAGCTGTATCTTAAAGCTCTGTCTACAACCATCAGGGGATATGAGAAGGCCATTAAATATTTTAATTTTTGTTACATCAATGGTTCACTGCAGTCAAACAGCCAAAGTAGGAAACCTTATGAGCTTATTGTGTCACGTTGCACACATTAGTGTAAGGAATTTTTCAAATACCAAAGTCCTTCTGAGACACATACAGCATGTTTGTCTGTGTTTTACCTGTGGGACCTGTGGGAGCGGTGCCATATGCTTAAAGTCCCTTGCAAAGGGACACTTGAATGGGAGAAACAGATTCAGACTGTCCAACCTGTAGCCTTCCAGGTAAAGAACAGCCTCTCTTGTCTGGTGTATACTCTTTCTTAGACTGACTGCACACTGTGTCTTTAAAGCAGATCCAAGAATAGAGTTTTTCCATTCCGTATTGGTATTGAAAAAAAAAAAATGGAGGGAGTGTTTTACAATATTTATGAAAAAGTAAGAGTGAAGTCTTGCGCAATGGTCAATTATTTATGAATGAAAAGAGGCCTTTGTGAAACCCACTGCCCTCTTCCTCCCCCGTACCCCCCTCCCAAAACTCCTGCTCATTCCCAGTGCTACTGATCAAACAGATATTGTTACCACTAAAATAGCAACTTAAAAAAACAGACAGGCGGCCTTAAGACCTGCCTGCAGCCTGGGAGAAAGACTGACAGCAAGGGTCGGGGGGGGGGGGGGGGGGGGAGACAGAAAAGTAAGACAGAAAGAAGAACTACTAGAACAACAATCATTTTTCAACGAAAAAAAGAAAGAAATAAGAATAATTTGACGAAAAAAGCCAACTGACTACAACAACAAACAAATGTACAAGCTTAGGTGTATGTGAGAGGGGTACAATACTGTATATGTATTTGTGCATGAGAGTGGAAAGGTGGTGGGGGGCATGTCATCTATAACTGGACAAATGCTGGGCGGTGGGGGGTGTTGTTGGAAGTGGTGGTGGTGTTGGGGAGGGGGGGGGTTGTCGGCCAGAATGGTGCTGCTCCTCAAATGAAATAATATATCTTTGAAAGCCTACGCCCCCGCGCCAGGCCCCGGGCCCATATATCAAGACCAAGAGCGTCTGGTGGATCCGCTCCAGGCCCATTAACCTTCCACCTGTTCCCCCCTTACACCCCCAACCTACCGGTCCTCTTTTCACCCCGACACACCCTCCCCTGTTGTCCTTCACCATGCCCCCTCTCCTCCTCCTCTTGCCCTTGGTGGTTGCCTGGACCCCTGGTTCCTCTTCCCATTTACCCCCCCCAACTTCCTATCTTCCTCATTTCCTTCCTCCTGACCTTCTCCTGCTGTCATTCATTACAATTTTTCTCATAATTTCCCTCTTTTTTCCTTTCGTCTCTTTCTCACTATCTTTGTCCGTCACAGTCAACTCTTTTTTTTTCTTTTGCTAACTCTTTGCTGAGTAATCTCTCCATCTAGTTCATTCAAACTCCCTGTCCACCTTCCTACATCCCTCTTTCTCTCAACATCCTTCTGTGTGTGTGTGTGTGTGTGTGTGTGTGTGTGTGTGTGTGTGTGTGTGTGTGTGTGTGTGTGTGTGTGTGTGTGTGTGTGTGTGTATGTGTTGGGGGCTGCAGCACAGCCTGCCGAATAATTCAAATGCAATGGACCAGGGACACAGTTACAAATCTCTGCCACCTGCATGCGACCGCCAACCCCATCACGCTTGCAGTTTGTCAGGATTGGGGTGTCGGGAAGAGAGGTTGTTGGGGGGGATCGTTGACCTCTATGACAAGATAGACATTGCCTTTGAATCTTGTGGGTGTGTGTGTGTGTGTGTGTGCTCGTATTTATGTGGAAGGTATAAATATACTTCATCCCTGGGGTTCACAGATCATGCCTAAAACGGCTTATTAATTTCCAGTCAGTTATGGGGTGTAAAGAAAAAAAGTAAAGGTGCAATCAGCGGTCAAAGCAGGGAAGCAATCCAACAAACACACACGCAGGCACGCACACACGCACGCACACGCACGCACGCACGCACACACACACACACACACACACACACACACACACACACACACACACACACACACACACACACACACACACACACACACACACACACACACACACAGTAGCTTGCACATTGGAAAAAAATGTGCTCCCTGATAGCTCATGTAGAAAAGTGTGTGTATATATATATATATATATATATATATGATGAGCAGAACTAAGATTAGAATAAGCCCTTCCGAAAACGAACTGGGTGGGTGGATTGTGCAAGCGTAATTTACCAAAAGTTAATTCATGTAATATTTATGAATGTAGATAGAGGGGATGTGATGGGGGATTATGCACCTGCAGGGTAGAGTGGAGTCCATCAGAGGACTTTACATTATTCACCCAGGTAAATCAATAAATGGAGAATATTCTGGTGTGATATGTAAACATCAGCCCCCCTCTTGCCTACACCCAAGAGCTCCGTCATATTTTGCGAGATTGACTGACATGCAGCCGCTAAGACAAATAAAAAAAACTGACAGAGGAGGGCCAGTGGGTCAATAATTGTACTGCTAAAAATGCCTGGCTAATTTTTCTTCAGGCTGTTGCAGATTTCTGTGTTTTGTTAATGCCTTTTGAAATGTAAGTTTCAAGCGAATTAAATGACCGGGACCTGTCTGAAAATGACAGCCATAAAACACAAATGTTTGGAAAACATTTTTAAACAAACAGCTGAATTACAAAATACCTATTATATTGACAATATGTTCCATATTTTAGTCAAATAAGAAATCAGTGGTTTAACTACATCTAACAAACTTCATGAAAATAACATTCAGCCAATGCTAAGATACTATAAAACTTTTGTTTCAGCCGGTTTTTATGGGAAAAAGTTAATAGCTATAAAGAAATTTAATAAAAATATAAATGAGTTATGACCGGGGTTTGGGGATGACAAGCATCAAAGTTTCTGATTTAAACTGTAGATATTTCAATAACATGCACAGCTTCTTAAACTTCTAGGACACAAGAAACCTAACGCCTACCAAATTAAGGAGGGAGTTGGCATAATTTATAAAGAAATGGATGTGTATGTTTTTTGTAGAAGGGTATTTTCTAATAACTGTAATCTTATTAGTGCAGTGAAATGTTATCTCTCTTGTTCCATGTTTTACATGCATTACCTCATCCCTTTCGTGCCCTTTTGCCCTTCCTGTTGACTGTCTTTAACTCTCATCTCCATTCTCTCTTTGCTATAATCTTCATGTTTCGTTCTCTTTTTCTACTCTCCTCTTTCAGTTTACTTTCTATATTTTCTCCCTTACCTCTTCCTCTTTGTTATATTCTCTCCTTTCCTTCCCTCTCGACATTCCTCCTGTACTGGTCCCTCTTTCATCTCCCCTCTTTGTTTCACCTTAGTTCTCCTTGCCTGTCCTTTCCTCTCCCCGGCCATCTGTTTATCCAATATGGCTGTCCCATCTCAGCTGGGAGCTTTCCCAGGGAACAAGACTTCTAATACAGTTCCTCCTCAACTTAATGGCCCTCAGTTCTGCTTTTGCCATTCCCGCTACATGCAGAGAGACAAATCAGAAAAAAACTAAAGAGAAAGAGAAGCGCAAAAACCTGTCTAGATCTCCCCCAAAAAACTGTCCCTGGACGACTAAAATAAACAGTAAGGCCACATTTCAAAATGTCACAGCTCTTTTCCCCCTCTGCTCCACTTTAGCAGGTGGACAGACTAAATATATGTATTACATTACACAGCTTTTGACTCAAGTAAGATGCTAAACAACATGTCATCATTTGTTACTGAATTACCTCTCTGGAAATATTGTGACATGACACATGGCTGTAAATGTTAAAAAGCAACAAGATACAAAAATAACTGAATAGTTTATCTATGTGTCTATTTTAAGATAAGATTCTATCTTAATACATTTAATTACTTAAATGTTCTTTCCAACGTGTTCATTTCCATTACTTAATCAGCCTCTGTTTGTTTGTTTTTTTGACTAGGCACAAAAAGTGTTTGCTGTCCCAACACTACATCCTTTTTATTAAGGAGTGTTGAGAGGAAGGGGGTTGGGTGTTAGGAAGGTAAGGTATAAACATATTAATCATCAATATTCCCGATTGCCCTGCTAAATTCTCCCTCTCATTGTGTTTGTGGTGGGAGTCAGGGCGGCCATCCCGACGCTGGAACAATGGAGATGAGGGTAGCAGTGGACCCGCCACAGTATGAGTCACCCTCACATACGCACACACATACATGGTCTAGTGCACGTTTAAACACACACAGTACATCTGAGCAAGAACAAAGGCTGTGTTTACCAAACAAAACCTAAAATCCTTTTTTTATTCCAAAGTATTCCAATTTTGTCAACTGGCAACATTAACTATTTTTATGTTGAAAAATGAAAAAGGGTTTGTAAGTCCAACTTTGACTTACCTTACAACAGCAGTTCAATTAGTGATTCGTTATTTTTGGTCTTATTTTCAGCATTTAAAAAAAAATATGTCAATTGACTTTCCATCTTACTTTTATTTATTTGTCATTTTCTGTTTGCAGTTAGATGTTTTTATTTATCACTTATTTTTGCTTCAGTCAGAAAAAGCCTAGGTTTTCTTTGAAAATCAAGCTGCATAACTCTGAGATGTTTGATACCACAAAACAGCAAACTTCACGCAGGACGTCAATAAAAGCATTACCAGCAGCTGCCTTCAAAAACATTTTCAGTGGGTTTGTCCTTTAACATGCAAAGTTGCCCAGTTAGCGGTTGGCACCAGAGTGGGCGGAGGGGTTCATAGCAGGACAGGAGAGGTTGGGAAAGGGAGGGGTGGCAGAATACCAGCCCTGTGCCAGCAAATGTCACTGAGAGACAAACACGAGTGTTTTCCCTCTCAGAACATACTCAAATACTGCTATACAATCAGATTAATCACTGATAGTATGTTTTCATATACGATATATATACAAACTATGAAACCTATGATGATACACTTGCTGATAAATATCTTAAGACAGTCATTCTAAAAATGAAGTTGTACCCCCATTATATAATTTACGCTGCTCCTACAAAAAATGTCTTGCCAAACATACTCTTAAAAAATATATGTATTGAAAAATGAATACTTTTGCACTTTCTTACAGGAAATGCACACCATTGTTCTCAGATCAATTTGAAAAATCTAATATTTCAATAAAAATAAATAAATCCATACATTGAACAACTGACCCAATCTGCATCAACATCAGCATTTATATGTTGGAAAACACATACTCAAACTATGTGTTTAGGAAGTGATGAAGGGACTTAGCAGGCACAATAAAAAAAAGGCTTAAGTGCAAGTGCCAACATATCTAGAATGACATTAACCCATAGTGCTAAACACACATATAACGTGCACCTGTCCTCAGCTTGCTCACATTTTATTAAAATAACCACAATTGTTCATGACCTCAAGCTTGCCAAAACCTTCCCTCATCACACCACTTTGTCTCTGATTTCAAAACCAATGCACCAGACCTGACTTTTTCTAATAGTCGATGTGTTAAACCAATCAAAACTGCGTTGGTTGGCAGTAAGAGCCCACCCCAACTTCTCGGATCCAAGGTGTTAGAAATAAACCTCCCTCACGTCATGCCTCATTCCCAGAAAGAGGGGGAGAAAGACAGGCGGTGTGCAGCATTAAAAAGAATGGGGAGAGCTTTTAAGAAGGTACTTCTAATGGCTAAATATTTATGAGTCTCGTGACCGAGGCCAACTTATGGAAACTAAATCTTTAAACACTTTTTTTTGGCAGACGCCTCTCACACACCCTCCCAGCTTGGCTCTATTACCAGAGAAATTCTTTTGTTCTTACAGAGCTAATAATAGTGAGGAAGGCTGTGTGTTATGTGAGCAGTGTCTGTGTCTTAGTGTGTGTGTGTGTGTGTGTGTGTGTGTGTGTGTGTGTGTGTGTGTGTGTGTGTGTGTGTGTGTGTGTGTGTGTGTGTGTGTGTGTGTGTGTGTGTGTGTGTGTGTGTGTGTGAGAGTGAGAGAGAGATGAAAGTGTATGATATCTTCCTACAGCGCTCAACTACTCCTGTGACAAATTTCCTGTATTTCTGTTCTCATCTAATAATCAAATATATATTACCTGAAGATATCAAAGGTCGCGTGGATTCAAAAACTTTATATAGTTTTATGGTTATAGTAAAAATTGTATTTTAAGTTCAAACAATTGATTAGAAGTTATTTGTTACAATACAATTGTTTACATTTGTTATTTTTTATGAACACACACACACACACACACACACACACACACACACACACACACACACACACACACACACACACACACACACACACATACACACACAAAAGGAAATCCTATTCAACTATCCAAAAGGAGATAAAGTGGTGAGGACAGAGGTCGAGGGGTAGGTTTTTCTACAATTCGGTGTTGAACGGCAGTAGCAAAAACTAAAAGCTTGCAGCACAACAGATACAAACACACACTGACACACACTCACACATGCAATTTTGATTAACAAACAAATCAAAGCAGCGAAGCTCAGATGGAAAAAAAGCCTTAACACAAACCCTTTGAGGCAAATGCTTTAAAACCAGAAGTGGGTTGTGTGGGAAAAACTGTAAGTGCCACAGCTAGCACATTATTCCCCAACCCCTCTTATGCATTAAATGGTTCTTTAAAAACATGGGAGGGTGGTGGGGGTGGGGTGGTGGGGTACAGCATGGGTTTCTCCTGCATTGAGCTCAGGTCATTTTGTACCTTTGTAACAGGCACCCAGCTCAATTACTATTAGTAGCTCCGGTAATATGGGTAGTCATTAACTAAACATAATGACATTCATTCAGCAGCAAATCAGGGAGCTACAAACACAAGTGGCTGAAATAATTGAATTAGGATGAGGGTGTGAGAAATAGAGAGGCTCACAGTGGAGTAAAAATGATCGTTCGAAGTTAATGGGCAAACCACACACAATTATTAGCTGTGGCCACACCTTACGATGGGCGTGTGTGTGTGTGTGTGTGTGTGTGTGTGTATACGAGAGAGGTACTATGCACCCTAGTTGAATGCAAATGCAGATCTCGAAAAATGTCAATAGCAGGGACATGGCGTGTGCTAAATGTCAACATGTGTTTTTCAAGGACTCTTGTCTGCGTTGTAATTGGCTCTGTTTTTAATATTACATTTATTTCATTTGTTATTTTTCCCTTTGAAATTTTTTTTTTTTAATATTTGAAGGAAATTTTTGCAACATGCCCAGGCCTATGAATATGCAGCTGAGCCTTTGGCGATGTGGTGTGGAACAAACAGACAAAAGAGTCAGACAACGGGAAGAAAAACAGGTGAAGCGCAGACTAATCAACCCTTTCCATGTCGCTCCAAACATTAACCTTTATTCAGAGCAAATAAAGCTGCGAGCGCACAAATACGCATGAAACTATCCCTTGTGCTCTGTGATGATTAATTGGGAATTATAACATTTTAGGAGTGAGACGTTGGAAGAGAGTTACTATTGGTAAATTCAAATTTAAATTGAATAAACTTGAAAAAGCACAAAGGTGTAAAGGTAAAAAACATATCTGATTTAACTCAAATTAAAAGGGAACACCATAGACAATATAATGCCATTGTGGTCATCCATTTGATCAGATCTCTTTTTTTCCCATCATCACATGTTGTCTGCCTACTTAGATCAGAGGAATCTTTCAAGAGGAGATGGGCGGTATGGTATTCACACAAAACCCTCAGACTACGACCCTGTTAATAAGAAAGTGCCTGAAGCTCGTAGTCAAAGTTTTCACAACCCATAGCCAAAATGTGTCACACACAGGGTAAATGTGACTGGCTACTGCATTTTGATAAGGCACTGGGACAGACAGTGGTGGCAGCTACAAACAGACCTCCCCACCCCCCTACACCACCCCCCACAGCGCTGTGTAGTCTGCATTAGTGTTGAGCCACCACATAAAAGAAGAAGATTGAAGGCCTGTTGAAGATAAAGGATGAGCAGATGATGTTTATGAACTGTGTAGAGTAGTGTCAATTTTGGCACAACGACAATGACAACATGGTGAAAGATTAAGAGCTGAAACAAATAACTGGATCATTTTTAAAGGCCTCAGATTGACCGCAAGTAGAATTAAGTAGTAGGGATGCTATCATAACCAATAGGTATGATGGACAAAACACAACAATAATTTATTTTCTCATCACTTGGATCATGCACACCCACCTTGAGCTCACGGAAGAAGATGCTGCTGCGTGCCCACTCTACGATGGAGAAGAGAGTCTGGTCGGCCATTTTGCACATGAGGCCGAAGGTGTTGAGCTTCTCGTGTTTGCCTCGGCTGGCCTGCTCCTGCTGAAGGTAGGCCATGATCTTGGCCTGTACCTGCGGCTCATCTGGCTCACACTTGAGCAGCTCTACGATCAAGTGAGGAAAGCTGGGTGGCGAGCCAGTTTGGTAGGCATCGACATAGGCATAGCCCATGATGGACTCCGGCGAGCTGGTGTACGGGTCTGGGTACTCTGACTTGATGGTGCGTGTGCCTTGGAAGTGTCCGTAGGCCGCCTGGTAACCCTGCAGGCTGCCGGCGTGTGGGGGCATAGTCATGCTGACTGGCGAAGTGACGAATAGACTGCGATCATAGTCTGTGGGGGGCAGGGCAGTGGCATGATGGTGGTGGTGGTGGTGGTGGTGACCGGTGTGGTGGCCAGGGTGGTGGCTTAGTGGAAGGCCCTTGGATGCGGCCGAGTGGATGTTCTGGATGGCTGAGGAGATGGTGAGGTCAGTGGGCACGGCTTGCATCACCTGAGTCATGGCCTCAATCTTCAGGCCGTTGGCTCGGATCAGAGCCTTCTTCTGCTGCTTGAGGGCTCGGTCCCGTTTGTACATCGGGCCAAACTTGTTGCGACCGCCACGCATGCGGTCCGCCCGAACAGCTGACAGACACACAGAAAGAGAGATGAAAAGAGGGACAAGAAGGAAGAGATAATGATTATGTCTCTGGTATGAAACTCTTCTGTCCTACCTAAAACAGGTTTTGGACAATACTATCCATCTTTTGACACGTTCACATTTAAATCAAACTCCTTAGAACCAAAACTTTTTGGGGTGTTCTGTTCAGACTGAGAACTTTCATAAGCTGAAAACGACCTTGTTGCATAATACTTGTCGATGTATGTTTACAGATTTAAAGTGTGATGGAAATTAACTTCTCATTACTCGTAACTTGTAGGGCAAAGGTTTTCCCGTGGTGATTACACTTGACATTTACCTGTTGACTTCTAAACCCCACATGTCTAACAGATAGTGTTGTTACTCATTGACAAGAGACACAAACATGTATGAACTGCTCTGCTGAACGATCATTGTACAGCTGGCTATCTGTGTCTACCACTCAGGAAATGCACACCTCAAAAGCTAGGTATTCATATAGACTACAAGAAAGCTTTCTAAAATACATCTTTTACAGATTTGTTTTACAAAACCCCAAAGGATAAAGGCTGACAATAAGAAAATTGTTATGTTTTTTCTGTAAGACAAACAAACCCATGATGCCCCCTGCCCCCCCCCCTCTCAGTGAAGTATCCTGTGGTGAGGATCACAACGAGTCAGTGCCGTGGGTATTTCTAATGAACAAGCCGGGTACACAGTGGACTGCTACGAGGGCCATGTGTGATCATGCAGACTGCTGCCATGGGGAAGCTGCTCTGCTGTCTCCCAGTCGGGGGGCGCTGGTGTTAATTATTCATACTTAATTACCTCTTACTCTGACGAGGCTCGCCGAGCCCAGGGTGAAATGAGCTAACGGACGTCTGGAAGACTTTGCTACAGAAAAACACTCACTTATACCAATACGGTAGAATATGAGAGGTTTATTTTTATTGTACTCAATGAAAGAAACCCACAAATGTAAATGTGTATGCAAATAAATGCACATACATTTGTACTAACAATTAATAGTCAAATAACATGGCAAGGCAGGCTGAATCCAGTTCACCTCATGATGTCTTGATGGATGAATGAAAGAACAGAAGAAGAAAATTGAAGAGGGGGTGTGGAGGAGGCGGGGTGGGGGGTCGAAGTGTGGGAGTGAGAAAGGGCACGCACGCACACACACCCGGCCACACAAACACACACACACACACACACACACACACACTGCAAGCTGCCTTGGGAGTGATTTTAATGACCTCCGTCACAAAAGTGTCTGTCACTGATCTGAGCGCGAGGAGCCAGGAGGGGAGACATGCAAAATCACACACACACACACACACACACACACACACGCACACACACACACACACACACACACACACACACACACAGCCCCACATGCTGACTCTTTCTCATACATTTTTAAAGAAAACACAAACACACACGGAAGGCATCACACACTGGTCCAGATCACACACAGTGCATTGGTAGCAGGCCAGACGCTTCGCCACCTTAGAGAGGCCCGGTCGACTCAAATGGTATTTCATTTATACTCAGTGAATTCACAAAAACTCACAACAATTTCCAAACATGGTTGAGGTCACCTTCAGTGCCCAGTCAACGTGGCTACAGGATTATCTTGAACGATAAAATATGCATGACATTTCAGAGGAATAAAGAAGGAATCAGGACTGTCAAATGTATCCATTATACATTATTGTAGGGCGACTTTAACTATTAATGATTTCTCCACAACAGCGTGATTAATGAGCTGAGAAACTAATAGTTGGCCCTCCTGGGAAAACAAAATTAGGCCCTGACTGTGCTCTTGCCTGCCTCAAACCAAGAGAGCTACACCACATCATGAATATCAGGATCGGGGGTGCAGGTCTCAAACACACACACACACACACACACACACACACACACACACACACACACACACACACACACACACACACACACACACACACACACACACACACACACACACACACACACACACACACACACATTCTTTGTCTCTAATTAAACAAGGTGATTTGCATGCATGTAACACAGATTAAAATGGAAGAGGAGGAGGGGAGGGGGGCAGGACAGTATGTGTGTGCGTGTTGGGGTTTCCAATAAAGAAAAATATCATCTAACCTTGCAATTTAAGATTGCAGGGTCTAAAAATAGTGGTAAGATAATAGTTTGTAAATGTTTCATGCCTAAAAATAAATAAATATATACTGTATGTTATTAAAACAATGCATAAAAAGTGTGTATCTAGTAGGTCTTCATTTAAAAAATATTTACTATGAGATTAGAAAGATAAAAAAAAGTTTTTTTAGTGAGGAAAGGATCTGGTTCAGAGGATGTTGGATTGTGGGAAAGCAGTGAGGCTTTGGAGCTGAAGCCAGGCTAAAAGGCTAAAAGGCTGCTGCTATCGTTCACTTTGAATTTCTCCAACTTTCTTTCTGAGAGCCTGTCCAGACAAACACGCATTTACATAGGCACAAACTCTCATGTAAACATTAAGAAACTGACCCATCTAAAACCCTCCTCTACTTTTCTTAAAGTATCCAGTACTCAGTGTACACACCATCTGGAACACAATTGAACACAAACAACCACACACATAGCATCCTTCACACCCACAATGTCTTTGCACACACAGCTCCTAGTGCACTGAAACACATCACACACACAACAGCCCTCAGCGCTTATATCCTCTGATTTATTGTTGTTTAATATACAGGAATATTAAGCGCTCGTAGGTGAGGATCCCTGTCGGCCGGCAGCATATTAATGGGTCCCGCGGAGCCTTGCTGACACCCTGTTTGTCATGTCGGGGCCCCGGCCCCTGCTCCGGATGCGCCTTATCCCATGCACACACATGAATACCTATGATACCTATGCATAAGTAATGGGACAGCTCCCTGACTTCCATCGCCGGTACTGAGGCTGATGGAAGACAAATCGGAGCAAGAAAGATGCAGGGAGGAAATAAAAAGTGGAGGGAGAGATATGCAGTGAGGAATATCTAAATGCTTACACCGTGGCGCTAATTTGTGCTCATGACTCCATCGGAGTTTTGCCTTTATAATTATTAAAGAATCTAGATTTTACGATTGATTGCTTTAGAGAACATAGTTAAAATAAATATCACTGGAAGCCTTTGGAAGTCTGTTCAGTGATTTTGTAAGTCGCAAAAAGTGTATTAAGATTTCAAGAAAATAAAAATGAGATTTCAAATAAAAAAGGCCACTTTAAATCGGTATTGTCCTATGATTTAAAACAAGGCAACAGTGGCTGCTTTGTATCAAGCTAAACATAGTATCTGTTATTCTGTATATTGAAACTGTAAAGGCGAGATGACAGTAAAGTAATCAGCATTTTATCAGTGGAGTACACGTTGCATCCGGTTCTTTGTTTTTGTCAAAAATATTGTCATTATTTCCTTTTTCTACATGGGGGCGTTTCATCAACTTAGATTTTCATTTATTATTAAGAAAAAAATATGTAACTCGAAATTGAATTTCTTAGTAGCACAAATACCTCTGTTAGGCTCTGTCTTGAAGACGATACACAGGTTAAGGATATATTAGGCTGCTCAGTGAAGCATGTGATGCAAGACAACTTCTAGCGAGCATAAAAAGAAAATCATGCCGGTGGGAGCCGTTCAGATACGGCACGCTTCATCAGCTTTAGTGAATGATGTGCTAATGGGTCAAACCTTAGTGGGATGTGGCTTTTTTTCTTTTTCTCAAGGAGTCATCACTGAGAGCTGTGATGCTACAGTGCATACCAAGAAGCAACATTTTTACAGGATGGCATGTCTGTTTGCGTGAGGCTGCCAGGCTCAATCATCACTGTGTGAGTGTATGAAAAAAACAGTTGCTTTTTTGTATCTTTTTTTCCCTTTATTGCTATTTGACACTCGCAGTAACAAACGATTAATTAAGGGATTAAAAAGCCTTTTGTGGACACGTATTCATCTTTTTTAAAATTCTTTTGTACATGATAAACACCAGTATTTGTATAAATGTAAATGATAGATTTAGCTGAACGCATATGGTTTAAGTGGTTTAAGGTCACATCACATTTCCAGATTCACTCAATTTTAATTGTTGGAATTAAACCTGTGACTACTTTAACAAAATGTTTACAGTTATCAGGTTGATCTATTCTCACAGTTGGTGCAACAACATTACTATGTTATATTGGAAAACCTATCTTGGATGTTACAAACTGGAGGTAAGTCATTTATCCTGTGGCACAAAGAGGACACTATCATATTCCTCTGCAGTGTTTTTCTTTGTAGCGCAAAGACAGGCCTTGTTTTTGTTATCAGTTGAAGATAAAACAACTATTCTCTTAGTGTTCAGACACTGTTTCTGTATATCACTGTGAGCTTCTGCCTTTTCACCTTGTTTCGCTGCCTTCTCTAAACTTTAAAGTACACACGCAAATAACGACATCTTGAATGCTACCACCCTCATTGCAAACTGCATACTGTCCCAATGGTCGGCAGACTTTTCAACAAATAGGAAGGACTTTGAGCAACACCAGAAAGGCAAAGGTAAACATTTGAAAAATTACAGTTTGAGTCACATTTTGTTTCCAGTCGATATCATGTATTCACATGTTTCTGCAAGCTGCTGTGTAATGGAATGAAAAGATTGCAATAACAAGCACATGACCCCAAACCTCCTTCCTTCCAATGCTTTTGTACACACACTTTTTTAAAGATCAAATGACAGCTTCTCCCTCTTGCCTGTGACCTTCTGAACACCTTTTTGGGGTTTTTCATGAATATATGTATGTGTTTACCAGGGAGAGTTATGTGTGTGTGTGTGTGTGTGTGTGTGTGTGTGTGTGTGTGTGTGTGTGTGTGTGTCTTCTGAGGGGTGTCAGCTATTCTGTATAGGACGTCTTTACTGCTTGTGGCAGGAGTTGTTCACTGGAGCTTCTGGTCCCAGACAGAGTGCTGCAAGGCCTGTCTTGCCCCCGAGCTGAAAACTACCGCCAGCAAAACAAATCAAAAGCTATCCCCTCCCCACCTGTGTCAGCTGGAAAATGAGAGGCCGGGACATTCTGCCCAGCGGCCATTCACAATTAACAGCAATTAATTACACTGCACATGGCAGCTAAAGGGGGAAGAAGCCTCAGGAGAGATTTTAGTAAAGCTCTCTTTGCTCTACAGCACCCTCCCAGTGTCTTATTTCTTTAACGCATTAACTTTTCTCAATTGTGTGTGATCATTCCAGGAGCCTAGGTATTTTTGATTCAGTTCAAATAAAAAATGTGAATAATCTGGTTTATGTTTCAGACTGAAACCGTAAGAACAGCATCACCTAATTTGAGTAAAAGATTACAAAAAAGTGAAACAATTTGCAGATTTTTCAGTAGACAAATGACTTACTAATGCCTCTAGCTTTGAAATCCCCTATTTTGCACATTTATATTAAAAGATAAACTTCAGGTCAATTTATTTAATCCAGAATTAGGGATTTCAGTCGCCCTTTGCTGAAAAAAGTAGATTTTAAATATTATCTTTACATTAGAAGAATGTTTCTTGCCCTGCACTACTGTCACTTTTGGATAACCATGTTTGAGCAAGCTTCTGAGGCACGTTCAAATTAAACAAAGAGGCCTCGAAACGGCCGGCCAAAAGTATCATCATTACCATTCTCGTCCTGCCGCCAAGTTTAATATTTTATCTATTACACTGTCTGGCAAGTTTAAGTGCACAGCAGCTATAAGATACCCCCTAACTCCCCCTGACCCCATTCAAAATACTAATAAGCAATGTTGGATTTCACCGCTTTGGTAGTAATGAAAGGTTTCTTTTCACAAAGTTCTAGGTATAAATTTGCAAGAACGATATTACTGAGGTGTTCATTGTTAAACTTTTAAATAAATATAATCTTCTCCTTTCATACAGGCAATTATATTGTCAGAGTAGGTATCGACCTTTTCTGAATGCTGGAAACGTCAATTTGTGAGGAAACTATTCACATGCAAATAAAATCATGGAAGAATATTTTCAGTAAAATAATAACAAGTGAATGAGCTATGATTAACTGTGTTGGAGTGGGAATCTATGGAAAAATACTACCACTGCCGCTCAAACTTTTAAATCCCTGCATAGTTAAAGTCCAGAATCAATCAACCTCCGATTTTGGCTGCTCCTTGGTAAAATGTTCCCCCCTAGCTTTCAGTAATTGCAAAAAGAAATCATATCTTGAAATATATCAAATGAAACACACACGCAGAAAAAAATCTGCTTTTCAAATCCTGCAGATGCTTACTGTAATGGTTTTGATCATATTTTCGTAAGTGGTGTATGAATCCTCAAAATAGACAAATAAGTGGAGAAATTGAATAATTCACAAAAAACAGTAGGTCACTCTCATAGTAAACTTTAAAGAGACAAATATTCACCCATATTAAAATATAAATATATTTATATATATATATATATTTAAGTATTTTCCTATTTTTCCCATTTTATATCCGTTTACTCTACTACAATACTAAAATATACTTTTTACTACTCTACATTTAATTGACAGCTTTGGTCAATATAGTTGTAATTTTAGAGATACATTAAAAAAAAACATTTGATTAGAAATTTGAAATCCAAATAACTGAAATTAACTGTTTATACTTACAAACAGTTTATAACAGTTAAAATAAGCTCTACTTCAACAATTCACAACAGTACAATGGTACTCACATTTTAACACATCCGTAGTAACATTATGAATATGTCACTAAGGAGGCATTTGTGTCTGAATTATGAATCCTCTTGCGTTTGAGGTATTTCCTTATTATTTCTCATTCCAACCTCTTGTTTAAGATGAAATCACATTCAATCACAGGAGCAAAACACCATACGACTTGTAATTTGAAGTCATTGTGTCTTGAGGCAAACACCTGAACTGTGAAAATGTAAACAAGATGCTACATACCTTCTAGCTTCATGCCGACGGTGAGGCACTTTTGGAAGCGGCAGTACGGGCAGCGCTTCCTCTGGGTCTTGTCAATCTGGCAGCTCTGGTTCTCTATACATGTGTAGCGCTTGTTGTTCTGGACGGTGCGCTTGAAGAAGCCCTGCAGAGAGAACCAATTAAGACGTCAACCTGCTTGACCCCTGCAATGCGATGGTAATTGGCTCATTCACACTCCCAGACAGATGGAGAGGGACAGGCTTAATAGACACACACATAAACACAAGCACACAGACACACACACACATACATGAACACACACACATGAACACATGTACACACACACACACACACACACACACACACACACACACACACAAACACACACGCACGCACAGACACACACGGGGTGAAGTTTTTGTATAGCTAAACTCCAAATGATGTTGTGATGCTTACGGACACACATAGAGAATATAAAGCTGGGAATGAAAACAAACTTATCACAAATAAAAAAAGCTCAGTCCATCTGAAACCTTCAAAATTATATTAAAAATTAGTTTTTAAAAAGTAAATGTTTGTACATTTGCAATAACACTACACCTAATTCAATTCATTCATAACTTTAAACGAATAAGCATCACACTACTTTACCCAGACTTTTTCTGCATTATACAGTACTTATATTTCCTTACTCCTTATACACTACTTTTATTAAAAAGTATGGAATCTAAAATGTGTCCCATAAAAATAACATTGCTTTTTTCACTATTACAAATATCTCAATACATTCTGGAAAAGAATTTAGGGGAAAGCATCTTTTCAACTTTCCACTTAATTATTGAAAAATATGAGCACAGGAATCCCAAAAATCCAATAAATTATATCCATAATTCACAGTTCCGGGATTACAGAGATTCATACCTGCAACGTGGAATTAATTATAGGCAGCAGCAGTGAAAATCAAACGAAGGGAAAATGGTATTAACGTATTCTAGATCCATAACCTAGGAGGAGAATCCTTAAACCTGGTTTAAAAAAAAATAAAAATAAAAAAGAACGTACTGCTGTCAATATCTCACCAAACCCAAATTTAATTGACAATCTGCATTGCCTGATCCGTCCTCCACTAAAAAATCCACAGCACTCGGTTTTGGATTATTGACTTCTCAGTGCTAAAAAATCCATGCTTTAGAGAGAACCTTCTCTCCAATTTTCCATTTAGTGCACAGCATGCACTATAAAAATCTGAACCAAACTGGATTCTTACACGCTTTAAAAAAACACACAACATCACGTCTGGAGATTTAGCAGACAACATCCCTGAAAAGCTTTCATTTGACCGGCAGTTCAAACCAAGAAAAGGCAATCGTCAATGTGCATTTTTATTTGTAAAGCAATTCCTGAAATTTTGGCTGTGTCTTTTGCCATTGCAAAAAAATATATATATAATTTGAATCCCTCACAGTTCAACATAAGATCTATGTTCCTCTCAATAATTTAAAATGCTCTGCTGTAAAGTAGAGACAAGCTATTTAATCGGTAATGTCCAATATCATTTGTTCATTATCTCAATATTCCTGACTTTGGAATTCCATTCTAAAAAAACACACTCTCAGCAAGAAAACTGCTTTAACTTCATGTCAATGCGGGCCTTTTTTGTCTCTTGTAATGTCCGTATTTGAGCCTTACAGCATTATTATTATGCTGTTGCTCTTTCAGCTCTTTCACCCAAAATGAAGCCTGCTGGGATCGTGCCTGTTTGTGTACAACGAGCACCATGATGACGGATCAGCTTGTTGTTGTTATTCCAGCAGGTCGTGGGACCATGTTTACTTTATGTAGGCTGTGTAGTATGAACTAACACTCTCTGGTGGTAGGATTATAAGGAGGTTTCTCTTTCTGCATGTGTTTGTAGGTGTGTTCCGAGAAAAAGCAGAAAAAAGGGCATGCGAAACACAAATCCAAAGATATCTGAACCTGATAACAAATGCATCCTTTTCATGACTGCGTTATTGGGGATTGATGGGTGAATTACATCTAAAATCAAACTACAAAATTAAGTAGTGTTTTGTGATCAAATACGGCAAAAGTTATGAATCTTTCTCCGGTACTGCCTTAAAAAACTGAAACCGAGGTACTGTCATGCAACAACGAAACTAAAATATGACCTAACTCCAGTTTCCACTCAGCTGCATCTAGAGAGGAACCTCTTTTACACTCGAGATGACTTGCACTGCCTGACTGATAGCGAACATCTTATATGAAGGAGTCTGTACAATGTCAACACACCACACCATCTCTGACAAACATAATTTTACTGAATAAAGTGCACGTATTTTAAGAGATAATCAATGAAGCGCTTCAGGGAATTATCAATATCTTTCATGTTTCAAAAAGGATATACAGCACTTAAAAAAGACTTCTTGATCTACACTCTGCATGCATACACAGAGCGTTTCAACTAAACTTTGAACTGTGTTTGTGGATTGGCTCTCCAACGCAAGCCTGTGCTGTGGCTGAAAAGCAGCAGAGATGCCACTGACGTCTCCCGTCAAGCAAGTGCTTAGCATCTCAAGGTCATAATATGGGATACAATCTATAACATCTGCTTTGAATAATGACCACATAGGCAAGAAATGTGTGCTGCAGCATTAATACTGTGAGAGGCCAATTTTACACTGAATAGTGTTAACACAGAGACATTTGTCTTAGCTTAATTTTGTGCCGACAGCTTTACTGGGCAAACAAAAAAACTTGGGTAAAGCCTATTAGCTCAGTGAGGAGAACGAGGAAATAGGCCGAAAGGGAAGGTTGTTGATAGAGCTCAAATAATAGCAGCAACAGCTTGCTTTGTGGTAGCCTTATTATCACTGTGTACGGAAACATTTTGCAAGCAGACAATGTTGCTCTTCCTTTAATTAACCTGTGATGAGAGTTTTAGACGGTAAAATGCAGGCTTGTGTAAATAGAGACAGTATTATTGTGTACTTTGCTTCCTGGGTCAAACCCACATCCCCCTGCCTCCTGTGTTTGGTTGTTGCAAAAATGACAAAAACCCTTTACAAACCTCTCACTACTTTACAAAAATCCTCTGACACTCACAGAAAAAGTTTGTTACATCACTTGTCACAACAATATTTCACCCTCGGCCTCTTTGCCTTTGGTTTTCCTGTGATGTTGATGACAGGGAACTGAATCTGAACTGAAGAGCTACACTTGTTACAAGTCACTCTGGACAAGAATGCAGGCTGAATGCCTAGCGTGCAAAACTACAACTGCAAAGAATGCATCACCACAGATAAAAAGAGCTGCTAATACACTGAAATAACGCTGCCATAAAGAAATACAAGCCACAGTATTACTATCTACAAAATTTGCACAATACAAAATCATGCCCAATGGAAACTTGACAATGACAGACTTTGATGCACTACAGGAACTTTAAAGTGAAACCAATAATTAGGCAGCTATAGTACTGAGAAGTCACTACGGAAAACAATGTGACATACTAGGAACATTTGAAATTTCAAGCAGATAGGGGAAGGTCACCATGCACTCAAAACATCATTATAATAGAGAGGAGAATGAGCGCACTAACCTTGCAGCTCTCGCAGGTCAGTAGTCCGTAGTGATAGCCTGAAACCTTGTCTCCACACACGGGGCACATCTCGTCCAAGTCTTCGTCATAGGAGTAGTCCATCATTTTTAACTGGTGGGCTGAGGATGAGACGCGGCACACAGAGAGAAGTCTATTTCAGTGCTGAGCAATCTCTTTTCCAAAGCACACTTTCATCCATCAAAATGAATCACGGGGAACCACGCGAAGCAACTGAACGAGCATTTTTTTTTTAAACTTCTGTTGGTGTGGTAGAGTTTTAATTTGAGGAGGGGAAGACGATGAATAGTCGATTTTGGAAAGAGTTGAAAGGACTCAACCATTTATTTCTCCTTACTGCTGCCCTCTCTTCTACATTCGATGCAGACAGGAGCCAAAAAATAAAAAAGCGCTTGAAAGTGAGCCTCATAAATATGCATGTTTCTAAGTCGTGAAATCGCTGGGGGAAATGGAGAGATATTAGAGTTAAGGATTGGAGGAGAAAATGTTACCGCCCACAGACAAATGAAGACACACAGAGAAGCCCTTATCTCTGCAGGCGAGGAGAAAAAAAACATTCACAACCTACTTGAACCAACATTATTTATCCTTCTCGAAGAATAACTCGCAATGCTATAGGCCAACTGCTTTAGTTTATTTTATGTATTTTGGTCGTGCAAAAGCATAGGCAGCATTCAATGACTTTCTGCGTGCGATGGAAAAAAATGTCAGTTTTACGAGCTTTCAATATAAGCTAATTTAACGTGACATTTGTATATACAAGTTACTACTGTGATAGGTACATTTCATATGAGTGGCATATTTTTTCCCATGCTTTTTTTTTTTTGTATATTAAAGACTGAATATACTTCCATTCGAGTAATATTTCGATGGGTCTTGTTGAAGCCCCTTTGCCTTGCGCATGGTAATAGTTGCATGATAAGACTGTGTGACAGCGCTAAGCAAACAGTCAGGCTGACTTTTTACAACGCTACAAAAACCTTTATGGTTCTAATCATGAAAAGCAGCCAGGATCAAACAGGAAAACCTCAGTGTATGGCTGTAAAAGTGGAAATATTTTGTCAACTAGACGCCCTTCAAGGCCTTCACATAAATTACTGCTCTATTTCATAATCCACTCATCTGCTCACTGAGACCTTTTAATTAGACATGATTTCTGGTTTGTTAACGCGTTGCCCTGCTGGGATCCACGCTGCATATTCCAGCTGAAGCAACAAGTTCCACCGAGCTGCCGGTTTTTCCTCAGAAACTCGAAGCAAACTCCATTTCCGAACTTTATTCTGCCTTTAAGCGCAGAAAGGAGAACATCTGTAAAGAGCTGTTATCAGACGCACGGCAGCTGTAGATTAAGACAAAAAAAATGACATTGACGAGGCATTGGTTGCAGCTACGCAGAGGACGAGGCCGTGCTAAATAAAATTAAAATGAGTAACTCGAATTGTAAATGTTCCTAATGACATACACAATTTTTCCAGCCATATTTTTCCTTGGTTTTGGATCAAATCTTTCATACCATTATACATAATATATAGGCTACTGCTGCTATTGCCCGTTCATGTCTATAGAAAGATTAATTGCATAATGTCTTTAAAAAAGAAAAAGAAAAACCTAATTGTTTGATGTAAAGATCTGGCTAAATTGAGTAGTTGAACTCTCCAGCATCCCTGCTTCCGAAACAAACGCAGGTTTGTGCACAGTGTGTGTGCAGGTTAAGTTGCTTTAGAAGGCGAAGAATCAAACTCACCTGCTAGCTCTCACCTCGACTTGCTTGAAATTAATTTCCGAAAAACCTACATGTGTCCCTTTGCACTTTGATGTTTCCAAGAGAAAAGCTCTTTCAGTCCGAGCTACCTTGTTTTTAGCCTCGCGTAAAATGTAGATAACGGGCTCTCTAACAAGCCACTCCTTGTCTTGTGAGTGTGTGTTATCAATGGTCATAAACCAGGACCAGCCTAATTGATTGCTGGTGTATATTGCTGCGGAATGACGTGAGGGTAATAAGTGGCACGTGAGTTTATCTTGGCAAAAAAGTCAGTCAATTTGTACATTGTCTTAGCTGTATGTGGATGTTTTGCAACACACGAAGAAAAATGTAGGCATGCCGTAAGGAATAAAAAAAACAAAAATGTTTTGATTTTTTTTTTTTTTTTTTACTAAATATGTTATTTTTATCCCTTTTTTTCCACAAAGATCGAACGCAAATATATCATACAAAATTGATAAGACAGGTAAAAGAAAAATAATAACATGAAAAAGGTTTGGTTTCCTATTCAACATTATTTTGAAATGTAATTCGTTTAGGGCATTTATAAGACAAACAAACCAAGACCGATTAGAATAAACACATGTTATAAACACAACACACAATACATTAATTTAAAATCATTCGTAACACAATTCTGTATTTAAAAAAAACAAACAATTTCTACAGACTTCGTATAAGATTACATTCTTAGACGAAAGTATAGTGTCCTGAAGACACATTTAGGCAAGAGAATATTATTTAATGAAATCTCTCAAATTGAACTCTACCGTTTATTTTCTGATGTGTATGTACTGGCAAGATGTATGTTTTCCCTACTTTATGTATAAAAACTAAATCAATCAGGAGTTTATGCTGCCTAAACTAAGTCTTTTTTTATTATTATGAATCCACTTAAGTTAAAACTCTAAATGCACTCCTCTACTTCTCACAGTGTTAGCTCACCAGGCTCCCGCACACTTCCTGCATGCAGTGACAGCTGGGTGACATAATTGTTTGATAGTCAAACCTTACAAATGTCTGTCAAGGTTTGATTTGCATTGGTGGGTTACTTATTATATTTTATATATGTATCAAATATCAGAAGCCTATCCTAAACCATATTTTTTTAAATTCCAGAACAGTCTAAAAATGACCAAATTGAACACGTTCCTCATTCAATAACGAGGCTATATTGGCTATATGACCAGTATATATTTTTTAATTAAATCCAGAAATGTGCTGGATTAACGCGTGTCCAAAACTTTTTTTGACATTGAGGCACACACTAAGAACTTGCCGTCCATATATGTTTCTTAAATATGAGGAAGCTTATTCATCTGGAATGTAAAGTCTTACGAGATGTAAATGAATGACAGTTCTTACCTTGCATATTCCTTGGCATGCGCCGTTGTTCGCCATACGATCGAGAGAGTCCCAGGGATTCCGTATCGACTTTAGGCAGCATGTCAGCGCTGCCGGCCTGAGCTGCAGAGTCCGCACCGCTCCGCGGGACACCTGGACGTGAGAAGCAGATGTTCCCACAAACACCCCTCAAAGTGTCCCAAATGTCTTTTTTTTTTAGCTCTTTATCTCTTGTGTATAACTACCTCTGTCTTCCAATTATTGGAATATGCTGCGAATATGAAGCCTGATTCAAACGAGTCAGGCTGTCTTCAAACGGCCGGGCTGCATAGCCCGTGCGTGTCTAATTTAATTTACGTTTGCTTATTTAATTTCTCAAAAATTGCACTTGCGCACAAAATAGCAATAAAACGCAAACCACAGACGCGTGGTTTGTTAGGTACTTATTAGGGACAGTTCACGCTGAGTTAGTCAGTCTTACTCAAACGAGAAAACTGCAGTGTCCGGAATAAGATACGGTGGTAAATTTCCCTGTAGCTCTTCCAAAAGTCTTTTTTAGCGCGTAACCCATTAAAGTGGGACCTTAAGGGTAACTTCAGCCTTTAGCAGAATAGAACGTGCCAACGGGACCGCCCCCTCTTGTGAGTAAAGCCGGAATCGGTGTGTCGGTCGGACTGTCTGGAGATGTGGAGATCTCTCATCCTCCTCCTCCTCGCGGCTTTGTTTACTCCTCTCTCTCCAATCCCGGGCGCATGCGGTCGTCTGACATCATCTTTCTCTGACCCAATCAGGCGAGGAGACCGGGAAACATCGCCTCAAACCCTCCAGTTCCATCTCTCAGAAATTTCAGCTGTTTAATCCTGTTAATGATGGACTTTACAGGCGGAGGAAGAACAAGGAAATCAAACGAGGTGATGCAACTGTGTGTGAGAGCAGACTCCCCGTGAGCGCAGAGGCAACGCGCGAGGTATGTAGTTTAGATTACACTGCAGCACATGCACTCACACAGACACACGTGCCGGGTGTGCACGGTTTATCATGTCAAGTTTTTGTATTCACTTCCCTATCTTTATATGCGTTGCATGTATTTTATTGCAATATTGTTAACCTCAATGATCAGTTTTAGTATCATGTTATGTGCTTCTGTGGTCATCAAACTATCCCACTGAACATTCAAATGTCATAACATATCAAACAAATGTAATAAGCTCTGTCTGTCTGTCTGTCTGTCTGTCTGTCTGTCTGTCTGTCTGTCTGTCTGTCTGTCTGTATGTCTTTCTTTATTTTCTTTATCACCATATGTCTTACTTTAGAACAGGACTATTTCATTTTATAATTCAGGTTAAAAAAAACCTAACCTAACCTCTGTAGCATCTGCTTTTGAATTGCTGTGTTCAATTTTATGGAAAACGTGAGCAGAGCCGGCCTCAGGCTTAAGACGGCCTTTATTTTCGGATCAAATCGCCCCTTATGCAATAAATTATGCTTTTGCTTCTGAATTATTAAATAATTGGCTGAGCAGGGATCAATTAGTGTTCTGACGTCAGGCTCAGGCCTTTCAGTCTTTTACAAATACACAAAGACAATATATAAGTGTACGTCTTGGTCCCATTAAAGCCCCCTTCAGGCGTCCCAACATCCAAACACACACTTACTTTAGTTCACATAGACACAGTGTATTCATCACTCGGTACCACAGTCACAAGTGGAGGGTCGAAGGGGCCTCGCACACACACGCTTGTGCACACAGTTCCGTACAGTAGTTAAAATTACCAAGAGGATCCCTTTTAAACCAAAAAAGAGAGCAATAGATTTGAAGAATTAAGAGGATATAAAATGAAGTAATCTGAAAATACATAAATGTGTATTTATGTATTTAATAAATTTGAATTAGCATTTAATTTGAACAGTATGGGTTGATATGTAGCCCATTCATGATAAATATGTTTTATCAATGCATAATACGTTATTGAGTAAAATGAACTGACTGTGAAACTCAGTTATACAACAGTCTTCCACTATTTGAAACAGATATCCCTCTCTTTTCAAATATCCTGGAGTGATCTACTTTTGCCTTTTCAATAAGATGAGCTAAGTAGACATAGGCAATTTTGGATTTTAGTTTCAGTATTGTTAACCGCAGCTTTAGATTAGAGGTAAAACAGATCCTCCTCTGCTCTTTTTTCAATGAATTCTCACTAAAGAGTCTTAAATGTCTCATTGCTGGAAATGTCCCATTTCACCACAGTGTAATAGTTTCTGTCACACATTCAAATAAAGCGGAAGGTAAATAAAGGGATTGCATTTAATGACAACACTTTTAAATTACAAAACTAAATTCAAAAATTCTAAAAAAGAAATACAACAAACAAATCGTTTTCAATAAATGAATTATTATCCTGCTCTCATACCAGTTACCGCCCATCTTCCCTTTAAATATATAAACTCAAACAGATTCTTCTTTTACGTCATTTGTAGACCAGCACACAAAAGCATGTGGTCTGGATTGCAGACAGTTCCACCAATCAGCAACATACTTTTAATGCTGGTGTGGGATTGGTTAAAGATGGGTCACTTGCAGGCAGTGTCATCTGGAGTTAGAGAGTAAGGGGGGGATGCAGGTTAGGTTATAAAATGGAACTGAGACTGATAAGGCCTTCTGTGGCAAGATAGCACTGCTGGAATGATTAACTTGTACAGAGAGAGAGAGAGACAGGCAGAGAGAGAAAGAGAGAGAGAGAGGCAGAAAGAGATGTGTATAGTGGGTGCTGTGGTGAAATGTCATGAGGTACACAGAATGAAGGAAAGGATAAGAAACAGGTCAAGCAGTTCAAACAGAAAAAGACAGACAATACAAACACTATGCTCTCCATGTTTTTAATTTATTTTCATTAATAACTACAATAAATCATCAAAACTCAAGACTGAATTCCAACAGACTAAAGTGAGAGAGAGAGATAGAGAGAGACAGAGAGAGAGTCAGCTACTAACTTAAGTCTTACTTTATTGACTTCCACACAGTTTACAGTTATGGGTGGTAAAACTCACATCAAAGGAAAGGCAAAGTCATGCCGACACCGTCACTCAAACTTTGGACTAATCCGCAGCCACGTTTCACTTCCAAGTTTGGATTTATCTGATTGGCACACACACACACACACACACACACACACACACACACACACACACACACACACACACACACACACACACACACACACACACACACACCTACACACATGCACACACACACACACACACACACACACACACACACACACACACACACACACACACACACACACCTACACACATGCACACAGACACACACACACACACACACACACTCAAGCGTTGATTACATGTTCAGATAAAACATTGGAGGCTGTAAAAACATGATTGCTGTTTTATTGTATTATTGTAACACACACTCTTTATTCATAACCAGGAAATCACCCCCTTAAACACACACACACACGCACGCATGTGCACAAACACACACACACACACAAACAAACAAACACACACACATGCACACACACACACACACACACACACACACACACACACACACACACACACACACACACACACACACACACACACACACACACACACACACACACACACACACACACACACACACACACACACACACACACACACACACACACCTCTGTCTTCTGTTGTTGTACATGTCATGTAAACAGCCATTCACTCTAAAAATACAACAGGACCGGGCGTACAGAGCATGAACTGATAAAGCAAAACAAAGAAGGTGGCGGAGTGACACAAACATAGCGTGACTGATGTAAATAAAACACAGAAAAGGATAAAAGGATGCAGCTCTGTTTTTACCATATCTTAAACAGAATGAATTAAAAGTACAACATTTAAAACCTTTTTGCATGACAAGAATACTGTGAAGTTTGTCTACCTTTATTATCTACTTTAGTTTGACAAATTACAACATAACCAACAGCTGGTAAAGTATTCAGACATAGCCCATTCACTCTGCTGAACAACAGGCTCAGTTAGTGTAACCTCTGTTCTGTCACTTCCTGCACTCCATTTTATTGAATTGCAATACACAGATTTGATTGGTCCTCTGTTACAAATCAAATTCTGCTATAGGCCAAATAAACAATAGGAATTATATTGTCTTTATTGATGTCATGCTGGCTACTTGTAAAATGTATTTGCATATTACTTTCATTTGCGAAAACATTTTTTTTTTTAAAAGGATGGTCAAAATGTTAATAGAAAGATATTCAATTTTGAAATGTACTATATTTAGTCATAATTCTTGCTCGATGCACTTGCCTCATTTCTGATTGTGAATCCACAGTAAATCTCATATCCCTTTAACTTTCTATTGTGCCCCCAGGTCAACTGATGTTACCTGCTGGTCTCAGGTCGTAGCTGTCACTGGATTATTGGAGGAAACTAACTCTGTCAACAACCAGTGTTGACATTTGGGCTTAGGAGATAAACCTCACAAGGGATCAAACAAAGACTGGCCCTTTTGACTGAAGAGAACAGTGTGTGTTTGCGAGTGTGCATGCATGTTATTGTCAAGAGGTTTCAGTGTTGCAAGTGTTGCCGACAACCTATAGGGGAAGGACGCTGATATTGTCTGAGGGCTTTGGTTATCTCTATATCAAATGGCAGAGAAAACCTAAAAGTGCAGTGAGTGGGAGAACACAGGTGCACACACATTTAAACTTCTGCAAAAGTCAAAACAGATATATACATTTTTAAACATGTAAACACGTATCCCAAATATTTTTAGGCTTAATTGGCATCTGTTTGATCAATTCTAAAATTTCAAAAATGTATCTTGAATTTTTATCTTTGCAAAATTATATACCATCATCTCGTATTTGACTCAAATATTGTGGATCTTTTGATTATGCACAGGATAATTTGTGTAATATATGTTACACGTAGTAGCTGTAACAATGGAGTGAAATGATGCAGGCATGAGATGAGAGGTTAATAAAAAAAACTGTGGGCTCCTGTGACATAGAGCAGGTCAAGGCTTGGCACTTCCTCATGTCTGATGAAATGTCAATCACATTGAAGTGCGGGATGGTAAAAGGCATGGCTAAGAAAAAGGGTAAGGAGGAAGGGGAGCATCAGAGGGGTGAGCAAGGGAAGGAATGGTGGACTACAATTGTAATGTTTCTGGCAGAAGTTGGGGAGCGGAAAAGTGCATAAAAAAAGAAAATACAGTATATTCAGAGTTTAAGATGCTATTAACATTTTGACAGAAAGATGGGAGAAGGTGGTGGAGGGGTAGATTGCAAAGGAAGAACAGAAAAGAGAGGAGAGAAGAAGATACCACTGACTTGTCCAACACAGCAAAGGAAAGCATACAGCTTTATATTAAAATGTTCTTTATATTTTTTGGCACAGTAAACTAAAAAACCTCTATGGATTACTAAAGGAGTGTTGTGTTATCAAACAGAACACAAGAGGTCACTGAATGGTTTGACGGGTATAGTGAATATGTGAATTATGTCATTCCGAGTCACCAGATCTCAAACCAGTTGAACACTTACAGTATGGGATATTTTTGACTGAAATGTTTTTTTTTCTCTCTTCATAAAGCAGATGGGACTCCACCTAAATATTCCAAAACTTTGGAAAAATATGCATGACCACAAGTTAGACTGGTCATTTCTGTTCTTTTGCTTCTAAATCTCGGACATGAGGTGAATAGTATCTGAAAGGTGCGAGAAATATTTGATGAGCTTATTACATAATGGAAAGCCTGATGAACCATTTGAAAGTGAATGCATCCCATCTTATTAAAGTCCTATGTAGGTTTTTCTTCCATACAAAATTGTATTTGTCGTTTAAAAGCTTGTTTTTTTGTTAACCTTTTGTGCTTCCTTTGCATTCATGAAATTGCATGTATATTTAATAGAGAAGAGAGACAGGAAGGGAAAAAAACAATTAAGGCTGATGATGTTAAATTTGGAATAGACTATAAGTAAGGGTTGAGAAGGAAGTGTGAGAACGTACACACACACACACACACACACACACACACACACACACACACACACACACATACAATTCACCCTAGTATAAACATTATGCTCGGAGAATGTCCAGGAATATATGCGGCGGTAACTGTGACTCACATAGCCTAACCACTTCTCCATTTTCTCACACACACACACACACACACACACACACACACACACACACACACACACACACACACACACACACACACACACACACACACACACACACTCAGGCAAGTCCAATATTATAATTAATCTGCCTGCTCTTGGATCATTTCCAAGTACTTCATTAGGAACAGAGGTATAATTGTTATATCTACTGTGAGACGGTTGCAGCTTTGACCCCTAACTTCCTTTCTACTGTTCCTTTAATGTAAGCTATTGAGGACTACTGTTGAAGGGAACGTAAATGGATTTGTAAGGGAGCATCAGGCCAATGCCTAAAATGTCAAAACGGAAAATGAGGATATGAAAGCTTTTTCCTATTCACAATATAAATACCAGACACCATGGTCCATTTCAGGTTATGTTCTGTAAAAGGAATGCATGGTGAGACCCGAGAGCTGTTGTGCCATCTGTTTTCCTTAATCTGTGTGATGCCGCTTTGAATACCGTGCATTCAAATTCACATTCATACACATACACACATATGACCCCACATACACATGTACACACTCATCGTCCCTGTTGTGCTGGTCGCTGTTTCTGTCCTTCTATCTTGCTATCTAAACACACACATATACAGTACAACACATACACACACATGCACAAGCACAGAGCAACTGGTAGATCCATTAGCAGGTCATGTAACAGTCATTGTTCATTGCTTCATATGAGCTTCTATTTTCAAGAGCCAGCAGGAAGAGGCAAAACACTTGCCAACACCATCAGGTGTTCAGGTTGAAAGAAAAACCAAACCAACCATTGGGTTAGGTCTTAATGGGAATACAGTATCCATGTGTTTGTGTGAGAGTCTGTGTTTATTTTGTCATGCATTCGCACCTTATCTGCTCCTTCACTGTCTTATGTTTGTTTGTTTACAGCAGGTAGCATTATAGCACCATCAGGTGAAATTCCAAGGATAGCCTGCTCTAGGTGGAGGTTCCCATTAGTGTGGAAGCGAAAAACAGCTGCAGAAAGAATGTCAGCTCATTGCATTGTTCTCCTCAGACAGGCATACCGTTCCTAACATGTATGTTTTAGTGTTTTTCTTTACGCCACAGCGGATGTTTGGCCATGGCACGAGTGAAACATCTAGGGACCGCCTCTTTTTGCTAAATGTGATGGAATTATTATGGGCTATTAGATGAAATACATACCCACCATTGCACAACATTTAATAAAATAAAAAGTGATGGAATAGCTTACTAGCTAACTAGGCCACTTTGCAAACCTGTTGTCAGCTAAGTTGCCAACAGGACAATCATTTGACACAGTTTATTTACAGACATATTTTTAACAATGACTCCGGTCTAACACTTGTCCACAAACTATTTATATTTTGCGTCCTTGAATGGTGTTTAATTATGGCCATCTAAATTACATTATTATCATGCTGATATCTTGATGAGTCTGGGTCATAAGGCTGAGCTTAGCTTAAAGTAAAGAGAGTAAAATATGTAAAGAAACACCACTACTATGGGCCGTAAGATGATAAACAGAATAAAAACACCTAGGTTTTATTTGTTGTTTCCTGGCATTTCCTAAATGTTTCCCTATTTCTTGCCGGATACCAGATTACTTAATTCCTCCTCCTCCGTAGGCCCTAAAACAATCATTTAGAGCATTTGAGGGAAAATCACTGTGAAGACTTCCAAACAACGTGTTAACAACTGCCTAATTCTATTAGCATCATAGGGCAACAAGTTTGAGCACACATTCTGGGATGGACAGAGATTTCCAGAAGTAATAAGCTGAGGAAAAGTGGGTAAGCAAAGGAGAAAACTACAACATTTATTTGAATGGATTTTTCCACCAGCCTCATCATTCACATTCCCTATGGGCTTCAGGCTTGGTCATTTGAATACAACAAGGACACCGCATACAATCCAGGTGAGTGTGCGGTCATTCATGACAGAGGTGCACTTACACAAAAACACACACACACACACACACACACACACACACACACACACACACACACACACACACACACACACACACACACACACACACACACCTACACACCTGAAACTATACAATCCCTTTTCTATTTACATTGCTGTTTATCTAGGTGAATCCTGGTTGATTGTGTGGGTTGTTAACTGCTTTATTGTTCTATATGAGACAGACACACAAACAAACACACACACACACACACACACACACACTTCAACCCTGGGGTCAGTGTGCGGTTGGCTGTAACAGTCTGGATGGTGAAAAGGTGTGTATAAGACGATGGACTGGTCTTATTCTCTCTGCCAATGACGCACACTCAAACAAACACACTCACACTCACGTCTGTGGTCGCTGAGCGGTCAGTTGCGACAGACACATCGTTTCCCCTCTGGTTGACCCTTGGCCACACACACACACACACACACACACACACACACACACACACACACACACACACACACACACACACACACACACACACACACACACACACACACACACATGGTACAACCAATGGACCATTCCCTTTATCCAACCCCTGTCCCTTTCTACTAACCTGCCATACCATTCACTGCTGTGCTAATGGCACAGAACTGCTAAAGCACCACACAACCACTCAACTTTACCTCTGCCAAAATGCCTAACATTAAGAATTTCTCTCCAGTTTTTTTACATTTCACATATAAGGCAGAAAGTCTCAGCTTCTGTTTTTCCCTTCAAATCAATGAGGACTATTTACTCTATTTTGAATCAAGCAAGTTGTTATCATGTGTTGCTGTACATTTCTTTCAGCTATGAGTGAGCATGTTATGTTGCTTTTTTAGGATATTTTATAACTTTATATCAAGAGAAACTCACACTGATAACACTGTTGGGAACAATCAATTGTTTTGTGTGTGGGTGAGATTTTTTTTGTTGGTGTCTATCTTTTAGGATTCAAGTAAGAGCTTCTCTCCATTTTCTCAACTTGTGGTTACATTGACTGAACTAATGCAACAATAAAAGCAGTATTAGGATTTGCCAAGCATTGCCCTGACAATTACCAAAACAACACATCCCTGCAAATTATCTGTACTTGCTATGTGAACATTTCTAATCTAAATCCTCCACTGCTACCCTGTTTTAAGGGCTATCACTTCTAATCAATGTGTTGCTATTCAATTAGGGCAACTATTGTGCTGTGTCTTTCAGAGAATGGCTAATAAAGCCTAACTGCTGCGCAGAGATCCATAAAGCCAGGCAGGTAAAGAGGCAGTGAGCTGCTTTATGGGTTTGGTCATTGTTCTCCCATGATAAAGACCCGATCCTCTTCAGTGTGTATGTTTACTTACTTCTCTGTGGAGGCCTGAAGGTATAATTTTTGGTGATGTGTTCATGTTTGCTTACCTCTAAGTGAGGCTGAAGAAATGGGTGATGTGCAGATCACTTGGTCACTGTGACAGCTTGAGTGTGTTGCTGTATGTGCTTAGACTTAATGGTGAGTAAATACAAAGATCCTAACCATTAACTGTGCCATAATATTTGGTGATGGAGACACTAAGAAACATTATCTACGGCCAGTTCCTTTTCTTGACTGAAGGAATTTGGTACTGGGAGTAGATAGCTGAAGAGGTATGGAGCTAAGTAACACCAGTCCATCACTGTTTATTTTTATTTTGTTATCTCCTCCAAGTTTTAAGCTATTATGTTATACTTAAATCTTATTTTGTTCAAACATTTCTAGGTGAAGCCTAATCGGAATTTTGCCCAATTTAGCACATTTATAGCAATTCCCCAAATCACTAAGGACAAAGTTTGAAAAAAAAAACAGTAAAAAAAATACTTTAACAGCTGTTTTAGATTTAGTCATCAAGCAGCAAGTTAGGAAAGCGTGTTATAAAGCTTTCTACGATAGAATATGATTTAAATCAAAATAATTTTCTAATGGGATTTATCTCCTGTTGAAAAGATTATTTTTGATGAGGTTCAATCAAGATATGTAAAAAAACAATGATGATTTCAAAATAATTGAACATAAAAACACTTATTAGTACTTTGAAGCACAATATGGAATTATAATAATCAACTTGCACATTAATAATGTCAGATTAGATCCCAAGATTTGGAGATTTTACATGACTATTGAACTAAATATTATAATATTCATAGTTCAGCTTTATGTTTCTTGCAGCTCATCACAGCATACCCCTGTAACCTTAAAATCATCAGTTTGATCGCTGTAGTGTTATTTTATCCAATCAACAGCTGCACTGTATGTACTGTATGTAGTTAGCCTCAGTGCTGCTTGTCTTGGTGACTGACAGGTCAGTGTTAATCACTTAGCCAGTCAGGTTATTCCACCAGTTATACCACCACAATTTAGTGGTGAATATCAATTCAAAGTGGCAGCCAATTAGTCAGCTAGTTAATGAATTGGTGAGTCAGTCGCAAGTCAACAGTCAGCAATGCAAATGGCTAGTTAGTTCATCGGGCAGGCTTTAAAACAGCCAAGTAGGCCTTTTGGATAGTTTTAGAGCTGTAAAGGCGTGTGTGCGTGTGTGCCTGTGTGTGTCTAAAGAAACAGAAAGAGAGGAAGCAAATAGAACATTTAATGTATAAACTGCACAGCATATATGTGCAGTATGTGCATGTATATCTGTGTGTACATCATGGTTGTGGACCACCCATAGGCCTAAAGAGTCTCTGGGTGAGCCCTGGACCTGGATTAATTATGGCCCTTGTATGAGGTGGTTTTGTGGCAGATTGGGGTGGTGGGGTGGGAAAGGGGTTGTTACACCTGTGAACTCCGTCACTGCAAACCTCAAGCCAGCTCCCTGACATGGGGCGGTAGGTATGTTGGCCAGGGTGAAAATGAGTCCCAGCTTTTCCTCCTTCAGGCCCAAGGGGGAAATCTCACACATATGGTTCATATACTCATTTTTCCAAAAGCGAAGAAACATCAAGAAAGAAATACAGATATGTTTTTAAGGAATGAGAAAGTTTCAGCTCTCCAGCTGGATAGGGAAGTGAGACCAATTTTCTGAGAACTGCAGACAGAGTCCCCTGTTGCAGAGATATATAGGAGCTGCCCTTTTCTGGGACCCCAGCAGATATAAATGGTGCTTCAATCTCGTCTCTACGGCAGTGGGTCTTTGGGCCTTATCGAGGGCTTGAGGCGTTTCACCTCCTGCCGATGCCGATAAATCTGTCACCTGGAGGAATCCGTCTCCGGGTCTCCAGTCGAAGGAAACAAATTGTCTTTTTGGGTTGGAGGGGGTTATAGAGAAAGGAGGAGAGGACCGAGGGAATGATAGGAAGAGAGTGAAAGAAAGAGGGAGAGAGAAGTGACCTGTCAGCCTAGACCATTCATCATCTGGACAAAATGGTCGCCTTCGTCCTTTTCTGCTGACCAGCCAAAGAATTCTGTGGTAAGCAAGTTTTAAGGTAACGTTTAAGTGTGTGTCACAGGCTATCTTTTACTCTTGTTTGCTACCTTTCTTTGATCTCATCAATATTATGAAAAATTCCTTGTTTTACATTTTTCTAAAGGAAAAAGGACTTGTATTTTCATACTTCCTCTGTTTTCATCTGGCAGGGTATGGATAGGTCAGCTGTTGCATCTTCTTGCAGGGCCCTGGGTTGGAAATACGATGAGGTCATTAAAGGTTGGCATTAATACAGTCAGAAAAGTCGTGTGTGGTATATACAGAATGTGGTGAGACTGCTTCTCCAGTCATATAAAAAATATAATTTTTTATGTACAGCATTGGGCCCTATCTTCTGACATTGTACAGTTGTGTGTAGCTATTACAAGTTGGCATGCTATGGACCACATTAATGCAGACCTCCAGTTGGAGCGGTCAGGTAGAGTTGAGCCTGTGGCGGCAAGAAAGCTGACAGCTTTGTCCTCTGGAGAAAATGGTGAGCCAGTTAAGGTTTGGCAAGACTGAATGTGTGTGGAAATTGTTCATACGTTATATTCTTTTAAAGAGACACAAAGCACATACAAACAAATGTAAACCTAGATGAAGTTCCATGACTGTAAGCATAGCCACAGCATTTAGCTGATGGAGTTGCTGACACACACATGCACAGACCACAAAACATGCCCATACCCATTTCACTGGTAATACAAACAAAGCCATGTAGACTAAATTAAACACCAGCATTTCAACGCCCCTTCAAAGTTAAGTCTGTCAAAAATCTCAGTAGGGCCTTGCTTTCAAAGAGCTGGGTGAGGGACAGTGAATTATAAAATGGAAATAAGGCGTTAGACAGTCTTACAGACAATCTGTCATCAAGAGCACCCAAGGCGTTGCACTCTGTTGTACCAACAAACTGAAAACTCTGGGAAGTAGTTGTGTGCGAAAACACCTTGAGAGGGAAGTCAAGTAAACCCTAAATTTGGTACATTAAAGGACTTGAACCTATACCCCCTGGTTTTCGAGTTAAGTCCCTATGGACTAAGCTATTGACTCCCCTAAAATGCTGTATCTAAACGTAACTATCAAACTACTTAACTACTAAGTATTTGGGCTTAATGTTTTACTGTTTTCCCGTAGGGCATACAGTTTATTGAGGGTTTTTTTCTGGCGCTGTTCTGAGCATCACCAAAATACACACTTATACCTTTATTTTCAGGAAAAAAAACATTGGTATGTAGAAGTTTTACAAACACAGGATGTGTGCATAAACCTAAAGCAAGCCACCCGAATGGCATACACTTCAAAACAATATGCCATATATCTTTTCATGTACAGCGTGTGATGACTGATGGGCCTTAGTGATGGCCTGTCAATAGGCAGGAAATAAAGACCCCCCCTTCCATTCCCCAATAGGCAACAACATAAAGAGAGGTGGGGTGGTGGTGAGGGTGGGGTGAGCAGATAGATCATAGTAACAGCCAATAATAAATGGATCATGCTTCTATGTTTTTAAAGCCAGTGGCAGCTGTATTGAATAGGAAACCTTGTGTGGGGGAGAAAATAGAGGTTTATTGATCAGACACAGCATGTCGGGTGGAGTGGTTGGGGGGTGGGGGTCTTGAAGCCCGTCGACCTCCAGGAAAATGATGTTCTTTCTGAGTTTTCTATTTCATAGGCAACCAAACCCCCACCCTTTGACACACACTTCAAGTCTCACACACACACACACACACACACACACACACACACACACACACACACACACACACACACACACACACACACACACACACACACACACACACACACACACACACACACAGACACACACAGAACTGTGTATAATGAGAAGGCCTTTACGCTGCGGCCGCATAGAGACGCGGCAGCGCTCGTTTCAGATGTTTGTTTGTGTTAAAGGTGAGGTTACATGGGATATTTTTGCACCCATCTTTGTTTTTTTTCTTGTGGTCATTCAGATTGCTGCAGAGTACAGCAGTAAGTGAAAACTTCCATGTTGAAAAAAGGGAATTGTTTTCTGGATGTTCAGTTAATTTCCCCTCTGTGGGATGGAAAAAGGTGCTGCTCTCCATACCATTGATCACAGTGCAGTGTATATTTTTACCACCAGCATGGTCCACTGCAAAATCTGCACTGGCATACCTGACTAATCAAGCATCAACTGTATTTTAGTCAATGTGGCACAATCAATTCAAAATAAATTTCAGTTATTGCTGTTTATTAACAAATCATACTTTTTCACTTTGATTTTCCCTTAAATACAAATCTCATTGCTGTTCGATCATGGTTGATCCATTGAAATTGTTCTGTTTCACATGTACTGTGTCTATTGTAAATAGACTCTCACTTTATTGTTTTAGCGTTAAATCTTCGCTCATCTTTTTGCCAAAATACCTAACAAAACAGTACTGTAACTGTGGCAGACTGAGTATATTCAAGCATAACACTTTCTCACTTACATGATTTGATTTTAAAAATGTTAGGCGCAACTCTCCCTCCATAAAACATCTCACATACTGATGATGTGGTGGCTATTTGATTTGCAGAAATGTGGCTATTTGTTTTCTCAGATGCATGGGCCAAGCTCAAATTCCGAAAAGGATTTTCTCTCATTTGTCTGTCCTTTCTTTTCCTGGTATTATTTTTCGTTCTTTTTTCTCCCTCTCCCTCGTTCCAAACCCCAGTCGCATGCAGACTAGGTCACTGACCAATTTAAACAGCGAGTCTTTCGGCAGCTAAACGCCGGCTAGCAGGAGTGCTGTGGTCTCTGCAGTACTTTGTCTGTGGCCACACAATTAAGGATTTAGGTGTGGCAATAGGAAGAATGTGGAAATCGGATCCTGGCTGCCCACACCCTACTAACTCTCTGTTTCTTTATTTCCCTTTTTCTTTTGCTTCACCATGTTCCTCCTGTCCTTTAAGGTATTTACATCTATCTTGCTCTTTCTCTCCCTGTCTTTAACTTTGGCACATTCTTTTATGTCTGTACTTCCGCCTTACTCTCTTCATGCTCTAGTCTTTTTGACTTTCTCCTCCTGAGTCTTTATATTTTTTAACTGTGCTCTCCTCATTTCCCTATCTTCCCTCAAATTTCTCAGCATGTTTTTTTCTGTATTTCCATCACAATCTTCCAATTTCACTCCTCCACTCTTCTGCTTCCTCCCTACACAGACGCTGAACCTGGACAGAGAAAGAAGAGTCAAGGAAGTGTCAGAGCTTTTAAGAGCAAGTACTGCCGAAAATGGCAAACTCATTAATGGATTTCGTCTAAATGTATCAGGTTTATGTAATCATTTTATTTAAATTTAGTTTGACATGTCTCGTTAGATTGCCTCGTAACTGGTTTCAATAACTATAGCATTTTCCTAGGTTGATTGATTGCAGATTGTTTGAATGAATTTTCTTCTGAAATTAAAGACAATTTAAAACAGGTTTCTGTTAAAAAAGTTACATTTATTATATCTTGAAGTAAGGCTGCCAAGTCTGGCTACAACATAAAATTGCTTGCCAAACTTGTCAAGTTTTTGCCTGTGAAAGGAAGGGAGTGCATTTAAAAAAAAAATAGTATATTTCTTTGATTCTTTAACATTACCAAGTACATGCACAGACACACTATAACATGCCATCCATAACCCAGGCAGCAGCAATGGGAACCTATCCATCAAACAGGACCGTGTTGGGGCACTTCCTTTTATAGAATTTTTTCCCCCCTCTTTGTGGTCAAGGAGTAACCCTGTATTAAAATGGATGTAGATTGCTTATTTAAGCCTATGAGAGTTTGCAAAAGTAAAACTAGATCTTACCATTGCACACATACACAAAATACATGCGTGTGTGTACTCATCGATACATAAATAAACACGTTTTATAATTAGGCATTTTACAACATATGCACACACATACAATCTGCTGGTAGTCATGTACAAACATAGCATATGAACTAGCAAATGCACCAAGTTACTTTCAGTCTATAATGGATTGTCATCCTTCACTCCCCTATATAGTGTATTGATGATGTTGGTGACAAATTTACCTTAAATGATCGTTGATGATCTTAAGATTGTAAAGTCAACATGATATAATTCAAAAGTTTTTTAACAATCATTGACTGACCCTCCCATGGCAGCATCTTGATTAAATATGTATCTGATTCAAACCTTAATATAACATATAACAATGTTTAACAGGTGACAAACACACTTGAATTATACATACTGCATTTGTGTAAATGTCTTTCTGTTAGATTTTCTTTACTCTAGTTTTCTATTGCACACCAAACACAACACACACACACACACACACACACACACACACACACACACACACACACACACACACACACACACACACACACACACACACACACACACACACACACACACACACACACACACACGTTATAACATCAAGGTTTAGAGGGACTTGAACTGAACCTCGCAAATGCATCTCTTGCTGACAAAATGCTGCCAGGGAGAAGAATTTCAAAAGAAAATTCCAACATATACCAAACAAACTGCTTCAGCTATGACTTATCAATCCCACAACAAGACCGTTCTGCCTTTTGACCCATAAACTTTCCCCATTATCCCCCAGACTGTCACCAACTTATGATTCATACTCCATAAAACCCCTTCATTCATCACCTCCAATTAAATCAATTATCATTCCTGGGATCGTATCCCGACAAATCACAGCGGTCGATGGGCAGGTAGGCTCGGGCCAGTGGGGGCATTCGGACAGGCAAAATGAGACAGCCGACAGATAGAGTCATCCTTCATGCTAAGTAGGATTGTCCTGACGCAGGCTGAGATAGACCCCGAGGTGTAATGGTCCTCTTTGCCTTGACTTCCTCTGGCCTCAGCGACAGTGTAAGGTGGAAAGCAGACCTGGGTCAAACAGCGGCTGAATAGTTTTGATCCAAAGTGAAACGACTGCCATTTTAAAATTAAAAAATGATTGACAGGCACAAATCCTAAAATGTGCATTTATTTTTAAAGCGGAGGTATTATGTTTTTATATTCGACAGCAAAGAAAACAGGACATATTCTTTACACTTTGCCTATCCTCCTGATAGGGTCTTTAATGAGTCAGGAACATTATGTGTGAACTATTTGTCCTGACAACTGGGGTGATGAATATATAATAGGATCTAAAGTTTCCTAATGATTTAAACAGTCGAAGACAGTAGAACTTAGTTTTGTGTAAAAAATGTGTTACTGTAACTGTAAAAATAGAGCACCCTAGACACATTTGACTCTATACCTGCACTCAACTTTTCATTAAACATTCCTAATACTGTCCAACTGAGTAAAAATGTAAGTAATGAAATGTATTGGTGTAACATTAAAAAAGGTCATGTTTAAATTCAGAAGACCTAAATTACAAATTACATTAAGAAACATTGAGTGATGCACACATACATGACCTTTAAAGGTGTAGGTGATGATTTCATTATGATTCAAACACAATATGTATGTCATGGTTCATGAAAGACTTAAATTAAGATGAAAGGAAGATTGTGATTATGGTTTAATATTAAAGAAGTCAAAGTTTATAAGAGGAAACCCCTGGTCTACATTGTCAAAGTCATGCACCTTGTACATACACCCATAAAAATGTCACAGTATATTTCCTGCATTGTTACAAAATGTTGCCAGTGAAAAAATTGGCAGCATTACATTTCTTCAAACTGAGTTCATGTAAATTAGGTGCATATGCTCAGAATTCACAAGAGACTCGATTGCTTGTGTTTGTGTTCGCTCGCTTTGTGTTCTGAGTTTGTGTCAGCACTCTCAGATGTATCTAACCATCAGCTATATCCAGGAAATCACTGACAAGCAAACATGAGGGCAGCTTTTATGGTGTTGTCAAGTGAGGCTGATGCTGGACATAATGATGGTTAATGCCACATCTCAGCAAATACATGGCAGGGCAGGTAATGAACAAAGGTTATAAGTCCAAGCAGACAAATAAGCCTGGACAGGCAGAGAGGAACCAAGGACCCAGAAGCAGATCCAAAGAAGGGGGACAGAAGGCTGGTGGGTTTACCGAGAATCAGATGAGGAAGCCAGGTCAGAGGCAGGGAACAGGAAATCAGTCTGGTACAAAGTACTTGCATGAGTTGCAAGGAACAATCTGGCAGAGAATGTTTTAGCAGAAGAGACTCAAATACTGGCTTGTTGGACATGAGATGCAGCTGGGAGCCCAGGTGAGCTGATGAGGTGAGGGGCTAGTAGGCTGAGATGGTGCGAGCAGGTAAGGAATTATAATTTATTATGTGAAAAAGTTAAATGTGGTTTGAAAGATGGCTTTGAATTTAAAAGGAAAAACTGAAAGAGGAAAGAGGCTGGTCAACAATAACTAAAATCACCATTATCAGTTCCTGATCTTGCTCTTGGTATAAACTAAATGTCACTGTCTGCAGACCTGAGAGGTCCCATTGCATATTTGACAAGACAAATCTACACTTTATTCCCAAACTCCTAATTTGCGACAAGGAAACAGTGCATATAAGAAAGAAAATAATAAATCCAATACTATATGTACTGTATATTCAGGTCATCAGGATTAGAAAAATAAGACACTCTGAGTACAATTCCAAAGGCCATCTGGTTTACAGTCAAGTATTAAAATAACTGGTGGATGGCCAAGGGCATTACAGCAGACCATGAAGATGTTAAGGTTGAGTTCTTGCATATGCATCAACTTTACATTTCCATCCGAATCAAAACTTTCGGTGGATTTATAGTTTTCATCCAATAACAGCAATATTTTTTACCATAAATATCCATTGGAAGTGGTGGGAGGACAAAGAAGGCAGACCTTGGTCTTAAAACGCCTCCCTTGGATAAAGGGAAAGGGGTACATAGACAGGGGAGATGAGAACACGTGGGGTAAAAGGGATTTCCTGAGGCGATGGTATCAATACGTTTAACATGTCCTCTCTCTGTTTTACTATCGCACCACTGAGTTCCCACCCTCCTTCCCCACATAAAACACATCATCGAGTCCTTCCTGTGCTCGGCAGCTTGCAAAGATGTTGACGGATGTTGGTTCGGAGTCAAGGATGGGGATGGTTTACAAATGCTATGCTAGGTCTTATCTTCTCCATAACCTACATCATGTTTGAGAAAAATGAGAGGAGGAAAAAACAGCACAAGGAGCACAGGGCTTTAACATTAACGTTATTTAATATAACATATACAATTATATCCCTAGTTACTTCTAAAGAGCTATGCAGGGAAGAGTGACTGAAACGCATTGCAAGTGTTTGAAGGTTGTTACTAAAGTTAAGTTCTGGACCTCCGACGGACAGCTTGAGAACTTAATGGAAAACACATACAGTATGTGTTGCTGCAGTTTACAAGAGGCACTCATATCGAAGAGTGAATACACTTCTTTGTTGTTGATATTGTTCTCATTATTCTATCTTCTGTATTTTTCAAGCACACAATCTTTTTGAGATAGGTTTCATATCGTTCTCGTGGTATGTACTGACAATATGTTAGTTCCCTATGTGAACTCTTGTTTACTGGATGCCTACAGCCATGTTTTTAATTAAACATCCAACAGTTTCATTGTGTAACCACACCTTAATTATTTTAGAGGGCTCTTTTTTTCAAATACAATAATAAATAATGCTATGTTTCTACAATCCATTTCATTTTTTTCAATCTGACCATTGGAAGTATATCAAACAATATAACTTAACAACAGTTTTATACAGTTATTATTTTTTACAATGCAATTGTTTGCCTGTTTCAGTACCAGTCAATACTAATACTCTTTGAGGGTAAATATACAGTAACTCATGAATTTAACAGTATATAATGGCCTCTATCAGACACGTTAACGACTATAACATGATTTGCATGAATTTATTTTGTTTCATTTTATTTATTTGTTATCATTTGTGTTTATTTACTGCCCGTTGTTTTTAACAACTTTCTATTCTCAGGCCATGTGCGAGAAAAAGGGCGAAGAAAAAGTGGCCAAATATAGTGGGAAAAACAAATATAGAAAAAGAGAGATAGAGAGAACAGTGAATCTGAAAGCCTGAGAAAGAAAAGGGAGTGAGAGTGAAATTGAGGCCTGTGGTGGATTGTGGGCTGGGGCTGCTGCTAACTCAGCATAGTCAGCCGACCGGTCTAGCCTGAGGTGATATGTTTTCCTCAGGAAATATCTGTGGAGGCTAGTGGGTATAGTACTGGGAGCCCTGCCGGCTGTTAGCAGCCAGGGAGTGTGGGGGGGGTGGGGGAAGCAGGATTGAGGGCTAGAGCAGCCCCAGGAAAAGACTCCCTTCCTGGGGTAGAGAGGGGAGTGAGGTTGGCTGAATCACAGCGCTCCAACATAAGAGGGCTTTGACAATGCTGTCATGCGAGGTGAATATACCCAAGCTGCACAGATACTGTAGGAGCTGACTGGTGTGAATAAATTAGACAAAAAGGGAAACTGAAGTACTTAATTTGGACAAGAAAGCACATTTTTTAAAATAAATGTTCTGTGCTTAACAGAAAAAACACAACGTTAGAAATGAACATACATCTTTTTTTCCTATAAAAAAAAGCATCTGCAATAAAGTTTGTTTTTCCAGATTTAAAAGAATTGCACAATTTCTTTACTGACATCCCAACATTCTAACATAACACATACAATGTTTTAATGTATAAGGGTTATAATACAGAAATTCAAGTTGATTACAGATTGTGAGTATTCTGTCAGAAAATATATACTGTAATTCTGTTCAACTTGATCCTGAACGTAGAGGAATACTTTCAACACAGAATGGAACCAATGCTTGCTATGCTTGGCTAATTCCCATTTAAAAGAAATAAACCTTAAACCCCTTTAGATGGGAAGCTTACCATGTCCATGTCTGTTTGAATGAAGTGTTTACTGTACCACATTTAGGGATGTGCATTTTATATGCAGAGTTTCTGTCTCCAAAACGATCTCTTCTTACAAAATGAACAATAACAAAACATTTAAAGGAATGTATCTCTTGGTCGACTCTGGATTTAAATTAGGGACCATGAATAGTAAATCTGAGACAATGATTTGTTTTCATTTGAAATTATGTGAATCAAATCGCTCCTGGTGTAATTATTTTATTTATTATGTTTTTAATTTGATGAGTCTGCATGTCTAGACTATTCCCCATTATCGGGTACTGTTCTTTGCCGTGATGTCAGTTTTTTCCAGGAAGTATTTGAATACTTTATTAAGTATTTCCCTCTTGAAGTACAGACCTCATAATTAATACATGAAGGATACAGAGGAAAAAGGCTCCAGACTGGGAAAGAAAACTCATGTTCAGCTCTCCAGACTCTAGAAAGCCCCCCATATATCTGTCAAGTATGTGTATGTTTATGTAATGAAGTGTATCGACGATTTGCATGCTTGTATATGTAAGTTGTGCGTTTGTATTCATATATATTTTGAAATCTGTGTGATTATCTAAAATGAGCATGTGTGTATTTGTATGTGTGTATCCGCCCTTGTGCAAATTCAAGCAGAAACACTTCCAAGAACCCCATTTGTTGATCACAGAGGGATAGAATAGAAGATTATGCCCGGATTTTCATGTTTAAAACTTCATCAAGCAGCCTGCAAAGAGGAGTGAAACAGGATGTCTACACACACACACACACACACACACACACACACACACATAGAGATATCCTCGAATCGGGGGTACAGTTGACATAGTAAAGGAAGCATTTTGTTTGCCTTTTAAGCTTCTGGGATATGATCATAATTTTCTCAGAGTATAACCATATGAAGGGTTACTCCTAAAGGAAAGCAGCTGACAATGAATGGCAATAGCCAGCAGTGTGCATTAAAGTCATGTTACATATCCAAATTATACCTACATATAAATGTGTTTAATATTAATAAAGATTTAAACTCAAAAAATCTTCTCTGCAAATGTTTTATGAGGGAATTGCATTCAACTTACTTATTCAGTGTCAAGTACACACATTCTTGTAGAGTATACAACAGTAATCCCAGAACCACTTCTCAATGGGATAATGGCTACAGGTTGTCGTGACTGAAGACTCATTTGTTTACAGTCATTAGGTGACTCATATTTATATCTTACTATCCTCGCAGCTAGCCAAGAACTTCCTGGTTTCTAGGTGTTGCTATAGAGGAAAACAAACCAAGTTTTCCTCGCTGAAGGGTGGTTGTTTACTGTAAAAGGGGTTTTGAAGTCAAAACAGGTGAATGACTCAGTGGTTCGAGATCCTTCTTGTGCTGCTTAAACAATGCATCCGCAGTACACAGGGAACATTCAAAAACACAACAGGAGGAACATATGTGTTGCTGTCTGAACATCTGTGTGTCTGGGTGCAGGTTAGTATGTTAAGATGTTTTACTTGCTTTCTTTGGTGTTTCTTTGTGTAGATCGGTCTGGATTCAAATGTCTGACTGCAATCTTGAACACACTTTAGATCAATTGTTTTTTGTTTAGATACAATTTGTCTTAATTGATGTCTTTAAGTAAGAGTGCAGGTCCTGAGTTTACAGTAACAAGTAGGAAACATTCATTTTAGTTTTTGTATCTGTTGCTGGTTCAGTTCCTCCTGGCTATCTCAGGAAGAGATAGAAAGTCCAGGTCTTGATCGATGTACTCCTATGTTCAGAGGAAGCAACATGTTCACACACATTGTGTGTGTGTGTGTGTGTGTGTGTGTGTGTGTGTGTGTGTGTGTGTGTGTGTGTGTGTGTGTGTGTGTGTGTGTGTGTGTGTGTGCATGTGCATGGTGGAGGGAAAGGGGAGCAGTTATTTTGGAACTGTCCAGACGGAAATGGGACCGAACCCAAGGAGGATGCAGATAGGGTTGTCAACTCACACACACACACGCACGTACGCGCGTGCGCGCACACACACACACACACACACACTTTACAAGTGTGTCCACAGAACAAAAATAATTTGAGAAGCTACATTGTAGTTGGGTCGTGCTGACATTTGCTTCATTACTGTGCAAACAATGACCAGACTCACACGCGATCACACAAACAAACACCTGCATATGAAATAAAATAGTTGGGCTGTGAGCCAACAAGGAAATGATAATGAAAGATAAAGGAAATGTTCTCAAGCTTTAATAAATAATAGAATCCCTGCTCCACACAACTTCCATCAAGAACCCTTCGTCCCCACAATTAGTCTAGACTCCACCAGGGGGAATATTCCTTTAACGTGAATGTGTCTATCTGTCAAACATCCATTATTATACTGACCAGACAAAGGATAGACATCCAAACCAGAGGGATAAGACAATACTTTTCCTTCTCAAAATGAAATATTAAATACTTTGAAATGGTTCTCGAGACTGTCCCAAGTTTATTTCTTCTTCTTCCCGAACACATAAATTCATATATATTTTGGGGTGGAAAACACTCTATCAGACAGGAAAGATACAAATATCCTCCAGTATCATTTTCTATGTAGGTGGCTGGTATTCTTAGTTCATTCATGTGTTATTTTTTATTTGCCTTGAGAGAGGGGATCATAAATCTCTACAGGAAAAGTCAAACTGGAAGAGTTTTTCCGCTAAAAATATTCTCAGTTTCCCTTGTCAGGAGTAAGAGGGCTCCACGGGTGGTCCCATGTTAAAGAAAAGAGTTAATATCACAGCTGGAAGGTGGTGAGCCTAGTGGTTAATGTCCAAACAGAAACACAATCTCTCTCCAATAAAGTGAATAAAGAGATCCTGTATCTTTCACCTTCCTAGACAACTGTCTTGTATTTTTGCTGAAAGATTTTGAGGAGAGACATATTTTTTATATGTAACGTGTGTCTTTGAAAGGCAACCATGGAGAGTGTTTCCTTGCAGGCAAACCTCCCCTCTCTTTGTCCTTTGAGAATCCCCACATTGGCATCTCTTCATATCCAGTCCAGCGTCATAAGTGGTGGTCGAACCACAATGTTTTCTCAGGGCGGTTGGTTAAACTGTTCTGCTCCCGCGGTTGCTAGACCATGGCAGAGGAAGAAGCTTGTTCAACATGTTTCCCGTTTTGAAAAAAAAGGCTGCTCCTTCACTCCTTCTCCAATACCACCCAAGTGTTGGGGAGCCTCCTACGCTATGTTTGGGTAGGCAAAATGTGTGTGAAATTAATTTTGTGACATTACATAATTTAGACTGCTTAAAATACAAAATGCAGATGTAAAGTGAGTAGCCCAAAGAGTCCTTAATCTCAAACTGTGATGGACCATGATGTGGGGCATTAGAATTATCCACAGAAGAAATGTTTGCCACAGGACAGGAGAGGTGCAATCAGTTAAATTATCACTGTGTAGAATTTACGAAAATAAATCATATTTCTTTATAGATAATGCTTTTATTTGTTTATTTAATTAAACCTTTATAAATGATATACTAAGGAAGCAGGTCCTCTCACAAGGAATCTGTAATGTTGCACCACCACATTTCTACTGTAGTTCAGATTGGACAAACCAAACACTGGCTCCTAATAGGCTTTTTACATTACCTGGAAGTCATCGTGATTTAGTTTTTAGGGCTCTATTGGTCCAACCTCCTGATGTTGAAGCATTTATTCATTTAAATTGCAACATGACCCAACCCAAGTCCAAGTCTTTCTTTACCAGTTGCTGACTTTGGATAATGGGTTAGGATTTTGACACGAGGCAATTCTTATTAGCTAAACATTATGTGAACATATTAGTGCACTGCTCTCAAAGGCTGAGCGGGAAAGCCTATAAAGCCCAATACAGTGTACTGTTGTTCATAGCACTAGGGGTGACAAAGTGTAATCTTCATTCTCCACTACACCTCAGTGATATAGGCCATGAAGCGATGCAGCCACTAAAGATGCACCACTTCTCAATGATCCAATCTTTCACTTTGGTTATTACAGTCTTGGCCACAATGGGACTGACCTTCACCAAAACTCAATGGGACTGTATGACATACACATCCCAATCCATCCACAAAATCACCAGGCTTTGCCATCAACAAACTCATTAAGCGTATCACCTCACTATTTCATGAAAAAAGGGACAAAACCCTTTAGGGACCACATGTATTTGTACATTGGTGAATGTACTATAAAACTTTAGTCTATTTAATCTTTATTTGATTTCCACCAATACTAAAGCTGTCCTTATGCACATATTATATACACTAACAGGTCAAGTTTCACTGTCATTATAAAACAGCCCCTTTCTATTTATTACCAAGAGTGCCTGTGACCTCCACACCACAGCTCAGGAGACATTTGTAGATTCCTCTTATTTGGATGAAGGAAGTCAATTAATTCATAAATACTTTATCACGTTTACAGTAAGGCGAGGGGAAGATGGCTATTGATTGATCCCACTAACACAGCAGCCCTCCCCCCTCTCCATGTGGAGTACCTTAATGAACCAGGGGCTTTTCTTAACCAAGAATAATGCAATCAGAAAACAGAAGAAAACATAATGATTTTTTCTCTCAGTTAAGTGGGGAAGCACTTGGAATATGAATTGGCTTGCTGTAAGAAGCATGTCAGGGGCCGGTAATTGGTATCTGATGAGTATTACTGATGTTAAATTTCTATTATTTCTGAATAAAACAAAGCGATGGAATTAAAAAAGTAAAAAATTAGAACATATTTAGAAAAGATGAGAATTTGAAGATAACTACTGAATTATTTTGTGAAATCAGACACAAGATGGAAAAGTGTTTTGATTAAAAGAGAAACTGCATGGTTCTAGATCTTCTGCTGCCCTTTTGGAAATTTGGTGAAATTGCAAAAAAAAATGACCTCATTTTTGCAATACTAAACGGATCACACCTATGCCGACCCAAACTGACCTGAGCATCTCAGAACTAAGCACTTCCCATAGGGGATTTTTTTACCCTCCATCACAAACAAGAAGGGAAAAAACAGAATCTGTTAAAGAATGTCTTTAAAAGTAAAACAAAGCTTTTCATCATCTTTCTTCTGTCAGTAGGGAAAGAGCTACCATATTTCATATCTGCTCGACAGGGAATCTGGTAATTAATCTTTTAGCTCAGCAGTGAAAGAGAAACCCCCTCCATTGGAAACAGTTTTCCTATCAGGAAAGACAATGTTCAGCAGGCTATTACGCCTACTTAGGGTTATGAATTACCGGCAGCCCATCAGCTAAGCAATATCTCAATAGAATAAAACATGAATGCACTTTGAAGCTGATTTTATGCCGTTTAAAAACCCATGCATATAAATGGACGTGTGAAACACTTCTAAGGCTGACTAATGTGGGAAATATTGAGCCAAGTAATTGCAGCTGTTTCATCAATAAGCTGGGTAAAGTAGATCATTACAGTGAAATGTGATTAACTTAAATTATAGGGTAGTATTGAAAGGCATGTAGGGAAATAGAATAAAAGAATTCAACTTCATAATTTAGATAGAACAAATTAATGTTGATCAAAAAATGATGAGTACTGATGATATACTGATGGTGACTGATCTGCCTTTGCTGCATGAAAAAAAAGCAAAAACTTTGAAATGTGCTGCCTATCTGCACGAATAGAGATGCTGTTTGTAGTCATTTATCACCTGATGCACCAATTTGCAAGTTACCATTAGTTATATCAAACCAAGTGACCTAAAGCCTACAAATTAAATGCAATTAAAAGCACTTAACTTTTAATACAGAAGGAGTTTTTATATTCGAGCTGCCGTTACTTTGTTCAATGAAAGGTCTTTTGTGTTCTAACAAATGCAACGAGCAAAAAGTAGGCATATGGTCCGTCTGGTTGGGACCTTATAAATTTGCCTACATTTTAATTTGAGTGTAGTGCAGATTTTATGAAGTTGCTATTCCCTTGTAAAATATAAAGTAAGGATGGCATATCATGAACATTAGCACAGGAAGAAAATGTATATGATGAGTGTCTGTGTGTGTGAGTGTATATTCGTGTACAGGTGGGAGGGCCATTTGTTCTCCTCAGGGCCCCCGGAGCAATCAGTCCGTCAATGGAGTAGGGGCCCGGCTAATTTCCCACCCCTCCTTCCTTCCTTCAGTCATTCCCAAGACGGATGCTTTGGGCAATAAGGCTAATCAATACACCTCCTCACAGTTCTCCCCACCAGCCCCGTCCCAAGACATTATCAGCCATTTGTCATCACGAGCGTCACTTGTCCTTATCAGGCATCACCACCTTGTTTACATGGTGGTGCTGTCCCTCTCACACACACACACACACACACACACACACACACACACACACACACACACACACACACACACACACACACACACACACACACACACACACACACACACACACACACACACACACACACACACACACACACAAATAGGCATAAAGGGTGCACATGCAATATTGCTTATATATTGAGCAGGCTAACACAAATACACCTTCATGTACACATCCAAAAATAAAGACTCATTCTACCAAATGCACTTAGACACACAAAAGACCGACACACAAGCACACATACCATTTTCTCCATCTCAGCACATACACAAACCTCCCAGGCAAGTGATGAATAGACACATGGGTGCTCTGTGACAGGTTACACATGCACCATGCTGTCAGGATCTATACGGAGAAATTAATCAACAATGACAACAGCATCAGCGGCTCCCCTCTCCCAGCCCACAGCTCAACATGCTGTAATTTGCCCTGTATGATTACCCCAGGGGTCTTAGGGACAATTGGCACCCCCCTTCTTAATTAATTAAGCAGTGTGCTGGGGGGGGTCTCAGAAGTGCTATGAAGAGAAAAACAGTGTATTTACCTGAAGCCAGCTTTTTCAATGATTTTTTTTTTTAAAGTTCTCTTGCCACATCGCGACAGAGACTGTACTGAAGATGCTTTGCCCATACATTTCACAATCCATTGTCATAGTAAAAATAATCATACAAAATTGGTTGTATAGCTGTAAAATGTTGTGCAACAATCTTATAGGATAACCCATCCTATTAAAGAAAAGTGAAAGTACTATATGAATTAGGTAACATTAATCATTTTACAATAAAATACAGTATGGCCAAAGGGTCAAAAGGGCAAATCATTATGGTGGTGTTAATATAAAACAATTAACACATGATTTAGTTTCAAATAGGAGTTTGATAAAACAACATATCAAAGATAATTGTGTTTATTTTCAAGTTGTTAGGGTGAATATGCTAATGAAGTAAAAACAACAAACATGGTATTATTGTTTTTTTATGTGACAAACTATGCAACAACATGTTCAAAGAATATGCTGCCTTTCACTCTATCAGAGAGTTACCTGACTTTTAGACATGGAGCTCTTCATCACAGCATTCTCACAGGTAGAATTAAGCGGGCCTTTCTTTGATTTTTGAATTCCCAGTAGACACGGAGGCTGATTGGCTTTGGGGTGGTCTATTCCTAAGAAGAGAGGAGGCAGCAGGTTGACAGTGCACCGCGTGACCAATGTTTGCCTCCAATAATGATCAGGCGACTCCATATGATATGAGACCTTTGATGGATGACTAATTTATCAGTAGCTGTCTAGGCCTAATGATGGTTAATGATGCCACTGGCAGCTAGGCCGGGGTTAACTGTCAAAGGAGAGGCGGTGGGTACTATTTTGATTTTTTTGTTCCTTTGAATTTATTGGTCATTGACTCAAGTGGAAACATAAATATTTGGTGCAAAAATTACTTTTTGCCATGCATTCATTTAAATATAAAGTTTGTTCAATGTGTTGGCATCGACTTAGCTGTTTGTGCCTGATAGTCTATTAACCGCTAAATGTTTATGCACAAATAGGGCCACATTTCGAGAAGAAATTCAGTGAATACTTTCCATCGATGATTTATTTAGAGACGGCTAATATGCACCCTTGTGAGCCATGGATGCCTGGGTATTTATATAGTGTATATCCGCTGACACCATAACCATAATACAAACAACAATGAAGCCGCAACTATCCTTTATTGTTAGTAATTCAGCCATGGAGAACATGCTGTTTTATTAAGAAAATGAACACAAAGGCTACTTTCAACAAAAATACTTACCTCTCTGGTGTGGAGACTATACCTTTCATCATACAGTTTTTTCAAGGCCTCTGTACCATTGTTATTTTAACTAATCCTCTCTGGTTGTGGACCCCACTGGAAAACAGGTGAGGAAAAACAATCACACAGTCTCCCATCACTCTCTCCACATTCAACAATAACACTCTGACTGCATCTTTCAGTAGTAAACACAGTGCTCACATGCGGACCCTGGTCAAACGTCGCTCCGGAAACAAATACATTGTTGGAGGCAAAATAGGGAAGTGAACGACAGAGGCCAGAGCGTATTGGAAATCGGAAAACAGCCCTCTCCTCCCTTTGAAAGAGTCCGGGCGATGAAAATATGTAATATAAATAAAGCTGTGGACGCTTTGAAAGCCAAAGCCTTCCTTCCTGGCCAAGTCCTCTGTGGGGGGAAACACCCCCTTCTGAGCCCTTACTCTTAAATTCCCAAAGACCACTCTGTCATCAGTGTCCCAACTGCTTCTCTCAAACACGCGATGGCCAGACTCACTCTCCTGTTTTGCTCTCTATATCTGCCCCACTCTTAGTGACTTCTATCTCCCTCAGCCCTTTTATGTCCACCCCCCACCTCCTTGGACAGGATCTTTATCCAAAGTTATGTCGGCTTAATTACCCCCAAACAAGTTCCAATTATTTCACCCGTCTGGTTTGTGGCAAGTGAGCGGTAAGACTGGGATCTCTCTGTTGGTGATTTAAAAGTTCTTCTGATATTAGAACCTGACTGGCGGATGCAAGGAAAGACAAAATGACAGATGACTGGCTGATTGGCGACAACTATAAAACAGCTCGTTAAAACAAAACCACACTATAGGTTTGTTTTGGAACTGAATCTGTCTCCTTAGTTTTAGCACACTGTTGTATCACTTAACTGAGTCACAGAGAGCTTTCATGTTTGCTCCAGGAAACACCAGCTGTTTTGTCAGTGTTTATGGGATTCTCAGTACAGTAATATGTAGAGTATGAGCCATGGTTGAATCAATAAAGAAAAATGTGTCATCACCAGAAACTTGAACTCCAGCTATCAAATAGATTGACATAACATTGCACAATAGATGGTAGATGTAGTGTCCCTGGTTTCAGGGTGTTTCGCAAAAAAACTTTGCTTAACTTTGGAAGTCAATCGGCATACTATTAAATGCAAATTTGCTCATAATTAATTTAAGATTTGAAAAGCCTTGGTAACCATCAGTTTACCAGCAGTTTCACATAAAACTGATAAATGTACTTTGAATTTAATTTAATATTGTATAGAATGTTATATTCATCTAAAAAAGGATTTGCAGAGGTGTAGACCCCTTACTTAAAGTTGCTTTGCTGTTAGAGAAAATACTATGCCTACTTACTAAAGGTATTATGTTATCATGTTTTTAGAGTGGGTCACTGTTTTGTTTCTATTGTTTATGAGAATAATGGCAGGTACACATTGACATTTCCCAGGATTTAATCGTGGTGAGATTGATATATTGCTATTAGTTTCAGGCTTTTTCATCGATTGACAGTGAGTGGAAGAGGATGGCATGCTGGTAAACAATTCCCCAAAATATTTAAAAAAGAATCAGTGTAAATGTGCTATGAGGAAGTTAATACTCTCCGAACACATTTGTTGGACCTCAGGGATGCACATATTGAGGTTGGATGAGCAACATTAAATTTAAACACGCCTTTATTTTTGTTTTCACGGAAAAACACAGGGCTCCTTTAAGCAGCATCATTGAAAAGATGGTATATCATATATCAAACTGAGTGCAGGACACAAGCTGGGCCCTGTGGTGACCCTCGGTGGCAGGGTCTTTAATGACATCCACCATGTTGGCTCAAACACAGCAGTGGTTTCCACTGAGGACAGGCCTTTTTGATCTATCTGCTGAGCTGGTGGAGCGCATGGGTCAGGGTGAGAGACCTGCTGGTCAGCCCACCGGTCAGACGTGTGATGAACTCTGGTTAATTGCAACTGACTCCATCTTCAATCTTACAGTTTTTTTCCTTTATTCTCCCACTTATTTTGCTGCGTCTCGCTCAGAGGTGGTCTGGAAGCAGAGGTTTTTCTATATTCAAACCACGAACTTGGATGTTCGTGTTTTTTGAAATTGCAAATATCAGAAGATATACTTCTGAGTTCAGCTGTTTGCACATAATATATTACTCTATTCATGACCTATAATTGTCTCCATTATTTTTATTGGCATTGAGACTATTATATTTAACTTTTTTTTCACAAATACTGCATAGAAAGAGCATATATGCTTTTTTTCTTTTTAATGTCTGCAGTTGTCATTTAACATAATGATGTACTTGCTTATGTTTCTGTATATGTTGTTCTTAATTATGTATTATTCTGGCCGGTTTGTCAGACAGACCTAAGACAATAACTCGAAAGTCCTTTATAGCTTCCTGCAAGAAGAAACCATTAAAGTGGAGCACATTGTCTGGGGGTCAGCCTGAAAATGTGTGAGGAAGCGCATAGTAATCAAGTGAAAGAGAAAAAAAAAAAACACTTCGTGAGAAACAGACGTAAATAATGGACCAGGAAACGGGAGATCAAAGCTTTTAAGTCGGGCCCCCGTTTGTTTTCATACTCACCCAGGTCTCGCAATAAAACACGCAAGAGTCTCACTTCAGAGGGAGGGGGATGACGCAAGGAAGTGCTGAAAACGGTTACGTCCCATCCTGAGGATCCCGTGCCACTATCCCCATGTTAGGGATAGGCGTCAGGTACAGCACTGTTTACCAGGAAAAGGGACAAGCAGCAGAAAAAAACGTTCACATCAGAGGAGACTGTGGCCAGGGGCCACCCTCTTAAATACAGACTGTGTGTTTATAAAGAAACTTTTTCCTAATAACATAATGTTGAAGTACAAAACACAATGAGTACTCTAAATGGCACCGAGATCAAACTTAAAACTCAAGACTGCAGAGAATGTGTGTTTGCGTGCCTCTGTGTAGGCAAGGTGGTGCCATTGGGTTTTTCTAAGAATTGGCTCATGTGATTGCAGTCAAGACAACAAAACACACAACAAAACACACTTGTAAGTCACTCACTTTTTTGTCTCACTATCTGTTAAACAAACACTCATTCATGCAGCATTAAAGCCTTTTTGTTTCAAGATACTGCTGTCTAATTGTTTCCTTCTTTTATTCCTAACCCTAACCCTTCATTTCTTCTCATAATCTCCCGCTGTCAAGTAAACAACACACAATATCAAACCTTACAGTTAGTGATATAAAGCTGGTCAGCAGATAAATCCCCCAAGTTTTAGGTATGGATGCCTCTCATATCTACTCCATCTCTCTTCATCCATCTTGACTGTACTTGTCCTAAAATAATTCCTTTAATTGTTAAATTATATCCAATAACATACAAGTAGTCTGTTTGCAGTTGTATGGTCAGGATTTACAGCACTGATTGTTGGCTCTGTTGGATTTGCCATTCATTTAATTTTCACATCCATCTGCTCCTCAGGGATCTAATTTTGTAGTGAGGTAATATAGCAATGTCCAGGAAATGTCTTTGCACTAAATTCAATTTCTCTTAGTCTGTATCTGACCTACAAAATCAATACCATTTTAGCCCTTACTTGACTCTGACCTCAGTCTTTTAATAGTGTTTTGATATGCAGGCAAATTAATTCACCTTAATTGAGTACAGAGGGTCAATGGGCTTTGATCCCATTTGAGCTAAAGGCTGGAAGGATTCCATTTGGCTTAGGGTCCTGAATTTGTTATTTGTGAGATGACAATTCAGGACACTTTTATTCTCAGGACCCCTCAACGATCCCCCAGGGTTCAATCCATGACAATAAATTGTTATATTATGCACATTTTGTGATAGGATCTGTAACGTATATTAATTATTTGGCCGTTTCCATGACATCCTGTTATACAAATGTGTAAATATCCATCTTAAGCAGCAAAATTTGTCTACCTCAACTACCTATATCACTCCCTGCAAATAAGCAATGCAGGCTGAGCAGGCAGGCTGGATGGATTTCGTAGGCAACCCATCGACATCCAAATAAATTCAAGTTTGGGGAAGCTTTTCAGACTGTGCAGTGAATCTAGTTCACTGCGCCCCTCGTCTCTCTAGTCCATTCGTATTGATTCCAATCTCTCAGCCTTTTCCAATAAAGCTGGGTTCATGAGTTCATTATTACAAGAATGGAGGTGTAATTGGCTTAAAGGCATATAAGAGGCTATTTGCACTAATCTATTTGGTGGGGAGATGTTAACGGCCACTTTAAATGGGACAGTGTGAACCAACTTTGCTCTGTGGTCCTGTGGTTTTGGAGCTAGCAGGTCAGTCAATAAGGACATTAAACAGATGTAATGTAGATTTACTGACATGTAAAGGAAGAGTGGAAGACATTCTAGAAAGACTGTCATTACAGAATTCCTCTTTTCTTTGTTTTTCTTTTGACAATGACAAATGACAAACCTAATTGTATCAATTAACAGCATGTGGGTATTCAGGTTAACAACAGACATCAATATAAATTATTATGAAAAGAAAACACGTTTTTTTCCCTCTTCTTTAGGTACTAGTAACTGCAATAATGAACATGTTCATGATGAAAAAGTGCACAGTCAATACATGACAAAATCCTCAAGGATCTTATTTATATTTAAATCTTAAACTCTATTGTCCCATTCTTATTATTGTTTTACACAATACAATACATTCTAGATTTTGAGTCGAAAAAGAACCATGCACATACAAATTGTATCATCTGCATAAAATTGGATATAAAAAACAGTCAGGTCTCAATTATGTAGTTTATAAGTTATTACAAGACTTTAGTCATTTGAAGGGATGTAGATCAGTACCAACTGCCAGTTAAGCATGACAGAAATACTTAGCCTGATAATCTAATCAAAGACAGCCTCATTCGTGTAGTTAACTAAAAGTGTAGCGCAATGCCTTAGCTTGTCCAAATAATGTCTTTAAATGAATTAAAACAATGACAAGTTATACAAGTGTTCAAGTACTCGTGAAGTTGATGTTACAGATTGTATTGAATTGATCAGGTTTGACATGATACAGGGTTGCAGCTTTCCAAAAAGGAGAAAGTGTTCCGTCAGCTGTTCAGTCACATTGTATCGTATGTTTGTTGGCAATGGAGTCAAAGTGTGAGCTCACATTAGTAAAGTAAATGCATGAATTTGATAGTAAATCACTTAAGAAATAAATGTTGAGTAAACAGTAGGTGTTACATAGCCTTAGTGTCTTAATGACCACCTTCCTTTAACTTATATTGCCATTGCAGGCACAGCATTGGCTTATGCAAGACAGATGCAAGCTAGTGATCCCAGGGGTCATCCAACACCACTCTTTCTGTACTTCTAACTGGCAAGATGGAGTCATTGACAAAGATTCCTGGCTTTCAAGCCTATGGGTATCATTTGGCTGGGTTTGGTGTTTGAAGCAGGGAGTAGGGGTGGGGGAGCAATGGATAGATGGATGAGAGCCGGCGGAGGGAGGCCCAGGCGGCTGTGGAGACTTCCTATGATGAAAAGGTCACTGGCACCTGTAAATCTGTGCAGCTGGAAGAAGTTCGGCAGTAGGGAGAGGGAGAGGAAGGACTTAAACTGCTCGGCCAGCTCTCTACTATTCCTGCTGCTTAGCAAACACACAGACAGACACACATGTTAGTATTTAATACTTGTGAGGATCCAATGCAGCTTCTCTTTAAAAATGTCCTAGTCTAAATGTATGTTTAACTAGAATTAGAGCCATGTACTGTACTAAACTTTGAAATCCTTAACCAAAATCTAAGAAGTCAGAACTATCCAGAATGAATTCACTTAACAAGACTGTCCACTCAATGAAAGTCTAAAGCCTAAACGGCTTCTCACAAGGGTGTAAAAGCACATACACAAATACATGTGTCAGCATGTACATTAGAGTTTCCTCACTAACATTTTATAGCAGTGGTTATTGGTGTGTTTTTTAAAAATATGCTCCCTGGTCAAATTACAGTAAGCTTCCCCAGTACAGGTTGGTAGCAACTACTTGTTTTTTCCCCTCTCTTTTGATGAAACAGTGGAAAAAAACAAAACAATGTCCATGATGTTAGTAGCAAGCATTCATCCAAGAAGCTCCCTCAGGTCTAGTGAAGTCCAGACTCTCTTTAATTCATAAAGTAGAGTAACAATCATTAAGGTCAGAGAAAAGTAATTATTCTGATGGGTCCAA